>NC_065510.1:33907436-33945354 GCF_006386435.1 Epinephelus moara | reverse complement strand
CCCAGGAGGGCCGGGCCCCACGAGCCACGCCATGCGTATCTACAGTGTGTGTAAACCCACCACCCCCCCTCTTACTATGATTCTCCGATCCCTGACGGAGAAACATTAACCCTACACCGTGAATGTGAATGTGAGTGCCCATAAGTGTGATGTGGTGCATTAAAACACATTATTTTTTAAATAGCCTACAGTCAAATTTTCAGGCTTTTTCTATAAAACTCATCACCAGAGTTCTGTACTGGTGGAACAGGCAGCTTAACTGACAGACATGGAGACCTGAGTGGTGGGGATAACGCTACAGGACTGCAAACAGTTTAAACTGCCGAGAGAGACCAAAGGGAAAAAAGGCACATTTTCACATCTAACTCGGTAAATTAAGGGATTATTTCAACCAAACCAGAGCTGGTGATTGTTGGAACAGTGCTGCACACTACTACCATCTTATACATACATCATATAGCCTGGTAAAGTAGTAGGGTATAAAAGTATGAAAAAATAGATACCACCCAAGCCTAGTGTCATCAAATATCAGACATCAAATCATTTATAATTCCACCTTGATAAAACGTAACTTAAAAAAGAAACACCTCATGGTCTAAAATGTTTCAGAGGCTTTTCTAGTTTCTGCAATATCATCACCCAGTGTATCCATGGCTCCTTAAAAAACACATGAGCAATGGCATTTGATAAATTTGGGATTGTTTCACCTTAACCTAAAGCACTGACTAAAGGAATAAAGGGAAGAAACATGCAACCTTAGCTCCAAAAATGAAGTGTTAATCAAGCAGCAACCTCCAGGGCTAAAAAAAAAGAAGCCATCACGAAAGTGCCAAAAACTGCAGTTCTTTGAATGACCACTTGAGGCTGGCCCCAGAAGCAAGTCAATCCCCATAGAACCCCATGTTAAAATGCTCAACATTACAGCAGAAATAAACAAATTTCCAGCCTGGAATTTTGGTCTCTATAGTTTCTCCCTTCATGGCTTTTGACTTGACTTCATTCCTCTCACCTCCTGTTCCCTCAGCCTCCTGGCCAGATCTCCAGCAGGGTCAGCAGGGTTTAGCGGGGCTCGCAGGCGACTCAGCATGCTCTCCTCAGCGTTGGCCAGGTCACCGTCCAGCTTGTCCAGCTGCTGAGCCAGGGCTGTCACTTTGGGATCCAGTGGGCCAGAGGACACTGGGGCTGAATGAGGAAACAGGGGATGTTAATTGATTGCCTGATCTGATGTGGCCCTGAGATAAAAATGAAAAACAATTTGTGCAACTGGTTGTAAATAATCCTCATGGTTTATAGAACGAACCGTGCCTTATAATTAGGATATTTAAGGATTTAATTTATGGACAAAGACCTAATTGTAGGGCCCTGGAGCTCTCGGCTTTGTTGTTCTTCAGGGATGTCGCCAGAGCAGCTCTTCTCTTCTTAATGTCTGCCAGTTCACGCCCTAACCTGATGAATTGAAAAAAGGTGAATGAAAACAGTATCACAGACATATTATTGCATTATTTATTGTAGCTGCATAGTAATACAACCTTGCAGTACTTACAGGTCCACTTTGTCAATGGCCTCAGGGTCAGGTGGAGGGATCTGAAAGCAGACTCCCGGGAAGGTTTTTGTTGCCCCATTTGTGGAAGTAACATCCCAGTTCTCGTCTGAGTTGGATTTCAGGGTGAACTTCTCACCTCTTTCCAGAGAATCCTAGGTGATAATAATAAATGAAATACATGTCCAAAAAGTTTAGATGGGAAGCATCAGTGCGTAGGAATAAGAGTGCCTGAAGTGAAACACCCCAGTTGTAGATATTTGACAGCGTCTGCCTTTTCTTTGTTCTGTGACAACAATTCAAGGATAAGAGGCTCCACCTTATCTGTCTCCCAGTCACACAGGGACTCCACTGTGATGGGTCTATTGGGGGCGTTGCGTCGTAGCTTCAGAGGAGCGATGGCGGTGCTGCGTCTCCTCAGGTCTGCCAGCAGCTTTTCGCTGTTTTCTACAGCTGTCTCTTCGGCCTGGTGGGAAACAGACAGAGGGATATCTTAAAACTACTCATCTCATGGTAGATAGCATCAAGTCCTCATCTTATACATCACTGAAGAATTAAGACTGAATCACATTATGTCAAACATGCATCTGTAATGATTGTTTAATGCATGTTTTTGTGCTCAGAGTGTGCAAAACAATATTGAAATATCCTACATCATGTTTCTATGTCTCATTTTTAAACTTTGGGACACCTGATAAATGTGTTGTTAGTGTGAACTGTTGGAGTAACCCACTGAATTTGGCTGACATTACTGTCTTTCAGAGGCTGTAACTGGCTGAGATTTGAAGCTGGAGTGATGAACTAAGAATGTCATTGGTGTCAACCATGTCATGCTCAAGTGGTCAAAACTGCTTAAATTTAGCACCAAATCTGTAAAACAAATGGTATCAACCCCAAAATTTCTGCTACCAATTGTGAGACCTTTTTTTTTTTTTTGAAGAGGGGCCTCACCAAAACACATTGTTTATGACAGATGGATGACTAGAAAAACCTGACACACAGTGCTGCTGAGCTGCATCTCAAAATAATCTTTAGGTTCCCTGCTTTTAGATGATGTGTACCACTTCTGTGTGGCACATACTTTTGACCTGCTGTCTCCCCTAAAGATCACCTGTCCCCACTGTAAAAGATAATCATAAGTCTGTGGCAGGTGTAAAGAATTATCTCTTTAAAACTGAGGGGAGGGAGTGAGATACAGAGCTAAATAAAAGCAAATACAAATTAATATGAAAAAATAAATAAACTCTGAAAAAAAAGAATGTGGCGTAATTTAGTAGTGGCATATTTATCATGCGGTGCATGGACAAGGGCATAGGCTTGCTTCAACACTGAGGGGACACATAAAAAGGGGGTGGGGCATCAAGGCCTTAATTTTCTGCATTCTGGTGAATTTTTATGCTCAAATTTATATTTTTTTCTGCATTAATTTCTGGTGGATTTGTCTTTAATTTCAACAAAATAAAAGTATTATTCTACTTTTATGTTTTTTAATTTGGAGACAAATGTACATGTTCTAAATATTGAGGGGGACGTGTCCCCTGCGTGTCCCCCCTGAAATCTCTGCCTACACTGTAAAGAGAAGCTATTTGTTTTAATGTAGTTAGGTTTAGCCTCCAGGCTGCCTCAGAATTTTAAGTTGACTCAACTTATATTTAACTAAACTTAACTTAAATTTTTCAGACAGCTTGGACACAAACCATTTTAAGTTAAAACAAATTGTTTTACAGTGTATGTCTGTGAGATACATTGTTGTATTCTATTTTTTTTTTTTTTTTAATTGAGTGTGTGACGGGACCACAGATACCAATTTACAGATTTTTCTATTGTTATTTACGGTCCTGTCAAATAAACTCATCGAAAATAAAAATAGAAAAGAAGAACAACATATAAAGAAATATGTTCCAGAAAAACACTATGGGTAGTTATAAAAACACAAAACATACAATACAATAATAACATAAAAAGAGCCATATAGATTTTTTCTTTGTGTACTTTGCTCCATATTAAAACTAAGAACCATCTTGTCATCACCCATCACTTCTTCATATAACTATCTGAAATAAGAGCAATGGCTGCTTTAGTGTTTGTTCCCATAGGGAGGTGCAAGTTGAATTTCCAATGTACATCAACTTGCAGTCTTTGATTCTGTCTCTGTGATAAGGACTATAAAAGTTGCTCTGTACCTCGAGCTGCAGCACTTTCTCTGAGTTGCTCATCTTGTTGAGGGACTTGGGGTCCAGGCTGTTGTTGAGTTTGGTCAGGTTCTCTGACAGCTGCTCAGCCTCCAGTTGGTACTGAAACATAGCACAAAAACATTTTTTTAATTGTATGAAACCTGAATGTGTCACCCTGCAGGGAGACGTATTCAGACAAAGAGATGGAAAGTGCACATCTTCTCACACAAACTCAAATTCAGATTGTTGTAATGACAGACTGTGGCGTATGATGTCCCATATTTACCTTCTTGTATTCCTCCACATTGTCCAGGTGTGTCTCTTGACAAATGCAGAGATTGAGAAATTTCTGCCACTCGTTTCGAACAGCATCTTTCTGAGCCTGGAGATGGAACATCATGTTATGAGTTAACTTAGCCTGGATTTAAGTGGCATTCAAACGAGTTTAAAGGTTTAAAGTTCATGACACTTTTAAAGTTAGGACTCTGGGCTCTTAAGCTTTGCCCTTGTGTTGAAAGCAGTGTCTTCTGGGTAATGAGACCAACCTCTATTGTGCCACTGGCAGGGTGCTTCAGTCCAATAAGTCTTTCTCCTTCATCCTGGATTTTGTTCACCTCGCTCTCGTGGGACAGCAGGCTGTTGTTCTTAAAGTTCTGATTGAGATCAAATCAAAGTGACAATAGTTACGTGTTAAGCTATCCAAGTAGGAACTAACTCACTTTGGATCATTCTGAACAAGCAACACAATAGTTTTAATGTTTCACTAGTTAGTCCTGACCTCATACTGCCTGCGGACGTCAGGTGGGTCCGCCATGTGGTCACTCCAGTCCTGCCTTTTGATCTTATCTTGTTCGTCCTTAAGGAAGCCCACCTCCTTTTCACAGCCATGCACGAATTCGTACAGGCTGTTCAGGTAGTGGCGACGCCACTTGGAGTTTTCCTGAGGAGAAAGGAAATGAAACTGAATAAAACCTGACAAGTTCTAAAAGTCTAAACATTTATGTCAAAATTAAACACTATCTTAAGAGTTTTTGGCTTCCTTAATTTGACATATTTCTTGTTCAAAATACATAATACAAAAAATAAAAATGGCATATCAGTTAGGGAGAAGAGGTAATTAGCTCAAATTTGTTTTGTTATTTGGTCATTTTATTTACAAGGATGATATAACAAAGAATTTAATCCGATACATGAACAGAAGAAAACAAAACTCGGGTCTTAAAGGTAAAAAAGGAACTTTTGAAAAAGTGATGAAATATTTCTCAAAGATCTCCCAACAAATGTTCACTTGTAAAACTCAAATATAAATTATAAAAACTGTGCCATTACATGTGAACAATACTCACCAGTAGATTGTTGTACTGCTTCTTCAGGGCCACATATTGATCCTAAAAGACAAGATACCAACATAACTTATGAGCTGCTGGAAACGGTTTTTCATTAAGATTACAGATGGCAAGCAGGACACCAAATGTTTTGATCAGCTACTGAGGTGAACACAAAGTGTTCAAACTGCAAGTGAAGACAGTCAGAATAAGTGTTTCCATGTGTGTTCACCTTGCTGCCCGCAGAGCTGACGCAGAGCTGTGAGTTGTAGGCCTCGATCTCTTTGTGCAGGATGTTATGAGCGGCGACCTGCTTCTCCAGTTCCGCCATAGAGGGGCCGTACTCCTCCGAGTTCACTAATTTCTGAGAGCACAGATGCAGGAGGACTACAGTTAATGGTATGTGGAGACAAAATAACCACCAAAGGGCAAGTCTGACAGGGTGAGCACTCCTTAGTTAGTTGTGTTTTTTTTAACCCTCTTAGGTCTGGCTAATGTGTTTATTACAGGGTAGGTAGAGTCAATACATTGTCATTTATTGATTGAAAACACAAAAAATTGTTTATGAGGAAAGCAAAAGGTAGCTGTCAATGATAACTATTTGTTGACACCATTTTATTTAATTACTAAATTGTAACGATTACAAGATTAAAAAAATTACTAACAAAAAACTGTACAGGAAAATTTTTTGTTCACTTAGCACAGACAAGTAAAGACAAGACGCAACAGTTGGCTCTATTTGGGCAGACAGTCCTATGTTAGAGCACGGTTGCCATCTCAGAGCATTGATTGTTTTTCTTTTTAATCTATCACATTAGCAATTATTTTGCCTTGTGCAATTTACATATTGTTAAATTCAATCGAGTTTACAGTTAAAAACTACTCCTAAAAGATGATTTTTTAATTTTTTCTATGAGGCATACACAGACACTAATTCATTCTGTGAACGTTTAACATAATTCAGTTTTAATTCTCAGTGGTGCTCCTAGACTCTGGGGTGCCTCAGGCAAAGAAGCTCATTGAGGCCTCGCGATATTGCATAGACGGATTAACGTATGTGTGACAGTTGCAGGTAACTAGCTGACTGTCGTAACTAATGGTATCCAGCTGTCATTCAGCAGCTAGAAGGGGCCCCGCTCAGGGGGTTTGGGGGGCCAGCCATGTGCTGTTCAGTGCCTTTACAGGAGATATTTAAGAGGGTTTATAGTTGTTATTGCAAAATGTGTCAATATGAATGGCCATTAGGGCCCCAACATTTGCCTTCTTCTCCTGACAGTGCGCCCCTGTTGCTTTTAGCTCCATGTAAAGTCAATGGAGCTAGCTGACTAAACACATAGTTATAGGTTTGCTTGCTCCTCATCAGAATTTTTACGGGCAGAAGAAATATCCGTTACCAAAATTCATTACAGTTTCACAAAACTTTAGAAAATTATGACTAAAATTAAAACTGAGGTGTAGTGACTAAATTGGGACTAAAACAAAACAAAGCAAAAGACTAAAATGTGACTTTCAACCAACTACAATTTTCAGTTAGCGCAAATTCTAGTCAAAATTAACACTGTATTTCGAGCAGCAGGACGGTGTATGCGGGACTGAGTCAAAATAAACTACAGTTTATGGGAATGAAGGAACATGTCGGCCAGTGAACAATGAAGCTATGCAGTAGTGTAGTGGTAGCTGATGAGGTGGATGTACTACTAGGTACATGAGTTGGTTACTGAGGATGAAGTGGGTATACACTCCTATATATTCCAATGGCTTTTTGGCTGATAGGTGGGTATACTGTAAACAGCCAGAAAAAGAGGTAGGTATACCCTGTATACCTGCGTATACCCTCCACTACACCACTGGAGCTATGTAAGATATATCAGGCTGTGGCCACACTGGTATGTTCATAGCATCAGCGTTGGTTCTGGTGTTAATATTTGAATACTTCACAATAAGAAAAATATGAAGTACTGCCAACTTTAAGATCAAAGAACATAAAGAATTTTTTGGCAGACAGTGTTATTATACGTACTTGTTTCTCATTGAAAACAGGCCCCCAGTTGATTCTTGGCATCAGCGACACATCATCAATCTGCTCGTAAATGTCTCGGTAGAAGGCGCAGTCCTTCAACCAGCGCTCGTGGAGATGGATGACACTGGAGTCACCAGAGGGGAAGAAAAGATGCAAAGAAACAAGAACTTAGTATTTATTAAGACATAATAATAAATAATAAATGCAGAATAAATAATATCACAAAGAAATTGCAAAAAAATAAATAAATAAATAGCTGGCTTATTTTCACAGTAACAGTTTTTGCATGCATTTTGCTCTATAACATGTCTTATTTAATTAATCAGATTGATGGCCCTCCATTCATATTAGCGTTAGCTTTAGGGTGGAGACCCAATGATGTGTTGGCACTCTTTGGCAAACAACTGGAGCTGTTGTGGACTGTAAATGTGTGTGTTTGGTTCTTACACTTAAATGATCATGTCACTTTGTCTTGCTTAATCTCAGCTCATTTTGCTTCTTATCTTTATTGTAAACTGTCTTGTATGCTGCCAAAAATGAATGTTTTTATATCTTCAGCAGAGTCACTGTAGCCTCTGCATTGTACTTATTCTGTCACAACTCACTCGCTCTCTATCTCTCTGGCCTGGTGGTGTTGGTACTTCTTGGCTTTGTCAACATCCAGGAAGAGGTCCTTCAGAAGGCCCTCGGCCTCGCCCAGCTTGTCTGATATCTCAGCCTGGTGCTGGAAGGGCAGATCTTTCTTGTCATTTTCAGCATCCTGGTGGAAGAAGACAACAGTAAGGGTTTTTTTCTTTAGAGGAGGGTGCTAGTAAATGTGATCTGTGCATCAGTGTGTATGTGTGTGCTCTCACCACAGCGAGGAGCTCCTCAGACCGGAGGATGTCTTTCTCCACTGTGTCGGCATTCTTTTGCATCTGGGCGATCAGCAAGGCCAGACTGCTGGCCTGGGCCCTGCAGGGGGAGGAGAAGGAGTCAGAAAGGAAGTTGAAGCGGAAAGCTCAGATCAGATCCTATGTTACAGAGAATTGGCCGAGTGTTTCCCCTTTCGTGCTCCATGCAGTCCCAAATTCTCTGTTTCTGAGACTCACTTAACAGTAGAGGTGGCTCTGCTGTCCTTTCAGTTTGCCTTGTTTCATACTACGTCAGGGGCACTCAGTCAGTGATAGACAACTATCTCGATCAGATATACTGACGACAAAACAGCTTCTAAATTTAAATGGACTTCAGACACACTGTGCTGAGACTGAACCAGGGAATACTGAGTGTGAATAAGTGTGTACACTCAGAAACCAAATTGAGAGTGTCTTTGATACTTTCTCACACCACGAGAGAAAATCTGTACTAAGGCATTTTTCCATTTTACTCTCTGCACTCTTTCCTATTATCTGACCGATGCCTGTTTATCAAGATCATACACAGCCCAGCAAATCACACACCGTCTCTAGGGCTGCTGCGATGGCATCAGGTCAGTGTGAGGATAATACTTATCACCTTCCAAGCCACTCCAAAGCGTTCCTTAAATGCTAACCATTCTACTGTGGCTGAGTCACAGGTTGTGTTGTTGATGCCACTGAGAAAAGGCAAAGCAACGCTTCAGACAGACAAAAGCAGGTGGAGACTGGCTAGCTGGCAGTTAGAGATGAGCTACACCCATAAAACTAAATAATTGGTCGATGGGTGATTTGGAGCTAAGAGATGATGTAACAATCTAATATATTTCTAATAATTTCTGTGTGAGGAGCTTGGTGGTTACTTGTGAACAGTTAGAGGACTTTGCAAACTTTTGATTGAAGTAAATGTTGTAGTCAAATAGAATCTTCTCATTCATTAGTGCTGTTTTCCTCCACATGGATCTAATTTGAGGAGAAACTCACAGGTTAACTTTCTTATTGAATACAATGCTTGGTTTCTCCAGACCTTAAGTGTGTCCATTTTAAGGTGGTCATTAAAACTGCCTGCAAGCTGCTTCTTAACACCAGGGGTGGCAAATTACTTAGTACTTTCTTTTGTGATGATATGCAGCATCTACATTTTATCAGTTTTGATGAATTAAACTGATCAGTAAAATCAGGTTAACTAAAGTGAAGTCACAGCTGCACCCCCCCGTCCCCCCGACACAAATATCTCTCAACCGACGTCTCATTGAAAATGTGACAAGATGTTTTACATGTTGAACTCTTGCTTCTCCTTGAGTGATGCTACAAGGCTAATTTTACAACCTGTAAAGACCTCATTCATTCACTTAAAGTGGAAAAAGACAACTTTTTTAACCCTCCACCTCGCTGTTGGGGCTGCCATTGAAAAGACCACCACAATGCTTTCCATTTGTCTCTGAGCCTAGCAACTACCAAAAACACAGGACACACTGCATTTTGTTTTCCACAGTTACTTTGGTTGTTCCACCGTCTGCCATTTCCACTATTCGGGATAGGAACTGCAAAGAGCTTGATACTCTTTGGTAACTGGGATAGCTACTGGGAAAAACAAAAGTACTATTCTGTTCTTGTTTTGGTAACAAAATGGTTGTTACACTTTCTTTGTGCCTTAAATTGAGCCTTCATTTTTCGGGAGATCTTACCTGCTGGCAGACAGAATTGCACAGTGAAAGTGAGGCTTATAGGAAACCAATCTAAACACTGATGGTGTCATTATTCTATAGTTGTTTTAATGTGCAATCAACATTTTTTCATTATGCTAAGTTAAAGCAATAAACTTGTATGTTTCCACTTTAAACCTCTGAAATAATGCTGATGTGTAACATCGCACCAAAGAATGTTGGCAAACACCTTGTTTGTTTATTAACCCACATACCAAAGCTACTTTGGAGTACAATGTCATGTCTCTCTGAGGAGAATACAAGAAAATGTCACATAAGGCAGATTTACGACAGCCTAAGTGCAATTTCATGCAGCTCTTTAATGATGGAGCGACAGAGGAATGCAGTGTTCCTCCTCCTGCACTGACTCACTGAGTGGCGAGCTGATCTGGTTCTGCAGCCGCTCTGACAATGGCCTCCCTATTCCTGCTCATTCAGCAGGAGAGACAGGTATGCGCCACACACACACCCACACACACACAGGATGTACATTTTACACAATAATCATTTCCCCATTTCAGCCAAAGAAATACTTGTGCTATTGTTTAATTGTTAAAACCAGCTCTGACAGCCTTATCAGTGAGTTGGTGAACTGCTGGAGGTGATGAGATATTGCTCTCTCTGCTGGCAAACAAGCAAAAATAAAAATAAAAAGTAAGACAGAGACAATGTTGACAAGAACCCACAAGAGTCAGCAGACCATAGACTGAAGAGGCACAATGACAATGGGATGTACAAGTGTCCTTTTGTATCCTTTTTGTGTGTTTTTACCTTGTGTGCTCTCTGAAAATAAATCAAAAGTTTGTTTTATGTTGCCAGTTTTTTACTTTTCTAATACATCTTCATGTCAGACATGGTTGTCTCTGTCTTGATATAGGTTGTTGGACTGTTTAACAGCAATGAAAAAGTCAAAGTCTTTTCTTCTCAAACAAAAGACGCGTCCTTTAAATAAATTCATTGAATTTAAGATTGACTTCTATTCCTTACATATTTTTCATTTTTCTAATTAAAGGTGGTTATAATTGTTTATGTATGTATATGTATGGTAACTGACTTCATTTCATTGCATCTTCCTATTATGGATGTGAGGGAGGTGAGGTTGTTGAGGGCATGATGAGTAAGTGATGGAGGTGTTTCTGGCTCCTTCATCTTGGCTGTCAGGTTAATGTACACACTTTTTCATTAGTGATTAGTGATCAGTGACAGGTCACAGGTGCGGTATATCTGCATATATCTGCATCAAACATGTGCTTCAGTGTGTGTTTCCTCTGATTTGGGGTGCAGAGTGGGTGCTTGTCAGGAGGTGACAGGAGTTTATGGGGCATTTGTAAGGTGACCTGTTGCACCTGTAGATAGTAACCCAGAGAAAGTGTACTTTATGTAAAGCCTTGTTTAGTCAAACCCTTAAGCAACCATTGCTGCTTACGTGGGTTTGAAAAGTGAAAACATATGTCAACAATCTGATTTATTTGGTATGTTTAATATTTGGTGTTTGGTGAGCTAAATGGCAACTTCTAAAGGCGAAGAATGCGCTAAAATATAAATAAAAATGTAACGAGTTAAGACATGAGTATTTTGTTGCATTTATGAATGGCCACAGCGACATAGCTAGATAGCTGCAGCTACGGTTGATCTGACTTGAAAGTAGGATAACTGGATGACCCACATAATTTAGAAGGGCTTGTCTGCATTTTTGAGTTGGTTGCAAGATTACAAAACTTGCACCACAAACAACTTTTAAATCTCCTCCCAGCTCACAGTTTGTATGGCGAAATTGAAATGTGTTGAATTTTGGGGTTTTAAAGAGGTTGCAGCAACTCAGAGCCGGTGTTACGGCTCAGCAGGTTCAGCAGCTTTCACACCGCAAAGAGGAATTTCATTTATTGTAAATGTGCAAGTTACTGGTTCTGCCTAATGACTGTCCACCAAGAGAACAATTCACCTCGAAAGCTGACAGTTATCTGCAGCGACACACCCTCAATGTCTTTATTAAGCGACGTGAGCTGTGATGTAAAGGATAGATTGCACTGACAGAACAAGATGGCTGCCTCTGGGATACTGACATCAGTGCTTATGGGCATCACGTCATTGACCCTCATACAGCTACCAGCACCCACATGCTTACACTTCACACACACACACACACACACACACACACACACACACACACACACACACACACACACACTCTTGTACTTCTAGATTTATGAGGACCCTCATTGACACAATGCACTCCCCTTCCCTTACTCTAACTTTAACCATCACAACCAAATGCCTCACCCTAACCTAAACCTAATTCTGACCTGAACCCTAAAACCAGGCCTTTAACAAAGGGAGGACCGGCCAAAATGTCCTCACTTTGCAAAATTGTCCTCACTCCGTTGCTAAAGTATGTTCTTTGGTCCTCACTATGTAGCATGTACAAGTATGCAAACACACTCACACACTCACACACACACACACACACACACACACACACACACACACATCACTGTGTTCTACACGTCACCTGTGAATGTTGTTTCTCTCTATAGATGATAATGATTTAAAGGTTCTTAACATTTTGTGACATCAGGTGAATCTTTAAAGTTAGACATTGCTACTGGTGTGAAACCAACAAAACTAAGGACTGATTCATCTGTCAGCTGATGAATCTATTTGTTGATGATAGAGAATTAAGTCTGATATCAATTAATCATTAAAATTCAATATTTGCTGGTGTCAGCTTCTGAAATGTGAGGATTTGCTGCTTCTCTTTGTTTTCCAACATTTTAATTGAGATAAAAAAAAATATTTATGGGTATTTACTGTTGGTAAGACAAAACAAAAACCTGGAAAATATCACTATGGGAACTGGATTTGCTGACATTTCGCACAATTAATGATTTATCAATAACAACAAAAAAAAAAAAACCCAATCCAAATATTAATAATGACAGTAATCATTAGTTACAGCCCTGTGTCACACTGTAAAGTACAGTTGGGAACCAACGCCCACTTAAGAGAAAGAAACCTGCAGAGCAGTTCAGACCGCCCAGTCCTCATCACACCTCAGTAGTCACACAACATGTCCGGGACAGGGGCGAGGTGAAACCACCTGGTCACCCCTGCCCCTCAAACTACGTCAGTATCATGACACAACACACGACAGGGACAAAAAGGGGACACTAGGGATCACTTTAGCAGCTGAGTGTGTCTCCAGATTCTCTCTGTCAGCTGACATACTGGTGGTCCTGTCACATGCTGTGTGTTTAAATGAGGATTTAAAGCGGTGAGATCAGTAACTGTAGAGATTGACGACTCCCTGCTGTCTCTGTCCTTTCAAATTTAATAGAAGGATGTATCACATATTACACAACAAATTAAGCTCTTTTAAAACTTTTCTTAATCAAGCTGCAAGCAGCCTCCTGCCTCCACCCACCAACTTTGAAACATGTACTGTATTAGTGACACATACTTGTACATTTTGAACAGCAGTCAGGCCTGACAGGACACAGAGCAGCCACATCACACACACTTCTCAGAGAATAGAGTTTTTCTCTCACTGAAATATGATCCCCAACACTGTTTGCCAGCCATCAACAGTCTAAATCTGGCTTCAGATTTGGGGTAATTTGGCCCATGATGTCACATTTTTCAGGGTTTTCATGCCCGATGAAGCAAGTTGAAAAGAACTGATGAGATTTGTTCTCTCTGTGATTTTCACCTCCAGTCATACGCACATTTTCACCACTTCCACCTCCTGTCTTCAAGCACACTGTCTTACCTCGTGTTTACAAAGTAAACCTGACCTCTGGGCCGTGTTAACAGCCTGACAAACATCTCATTGAGCTTTCCCTGTCCCAGAGGATTAACTTTGACATAACTGAGCACTCGAAATCAGTGAAAAAACTGCCTGAGCACACTTTCAACCCAGCCATAGTGGCCACAGGAGGGGAACCACAACATTCAGAGAGAAAGAGGACAACAGCACGCACAGGAAACATGACACAGTCCTCGGCTGGGGAAGAACAAGAGGAGGGGTGACATGACCGAGATACATTGTCATCACACACACACACACACACACACACACACACACACACACACACACACACACATATACATGCATTACATTCATGAAGTCCAAAAACTCACTTGCTGAGCTTGCCCGAGCCCTTGAGCGTACTGTCCTTGTCCCTTTTCTTAAACATCCTGGAGGTTGTGGTGGGTCAGGCAGAGATCCCACAAGAATATCTCTCTCTGTCTCTTAGTCCTTCTTCGTCTCTGTCCTCCTCACCCTGTGGCACCCACTCTGTCTCTCCTCTCCCTTTGGCTCCTCTCAAACACACTCAAACACACACACATTCACGTCAGTGCAGTGTTTGACGCTGGCAGCTCCTCCCAGACAGGTTAGCAGGTGTGTCACCGCCCAGACATCCACCTTGCAGAGGAAGACCGGACCGACCTGTTCCCTGCGCTCACTCTTGCTCCCTCCCACCCTCAGTCCTGCCCTTCCTTTTCATCGGGGCCCTGACACACTCTCAGATCTATCTCAGGGAGCAGGGGGCCTTTAATTTGCATGGATGCAGAATTCACGGTGCTGGAGGGACACCGAATTCCTGCAGGGAGTTCTGAACAAAACATTTCTCTTGTTAAAATACAGACAGTATTCACTACTAATCCCTCTCTCTGTCCTTGTTTCCTGTCATCTCTGCTGTCACTATCTAATAAAGGCATAAAATGCAACAATTTAAATCCAAGACTTGAGGTACATTATAATATATTTCACTGTGTAGGGCAGTGCTTTTCAACCAGGTATCCGGGGACCCCCAGCGGCCCTTGAGAGGGTCCCCAGAAAAATGGAAATAGTTTATTTTCGTGATCTAATTTACTACAGAGGTGAGCCCGATGTAAGTTTGTTTTGTGTAAGTGACACAAAAATGGACGTCAGTGACCTAATGTGTTTTTGATTTAGGGGTCGTTAACACCATGGGTGTAATATATGAGACAGTGGGTCCCTGGGTCCAGACATGCAGCAGGCACCACAATCTCTTCTACATAGGAGCAAGACACACAGACTTAATAGCTGTTTAGCCTCTTTTTGTTGTTGTTTTGCATAGTCATTATGCATCTCTCTGTGGTTTTGTGTCTCTTTGTTGTCACTTTGTGTTTCTTTGTGGCCTTTTGAGTCTCTTTCTGGTTGCTACGTGTCTATTCATGAAAAATATTTGGCAGGTCAGGGCCAGGGGAGCCCCTGAACTTTGGGCCCATGGTTCACACCATGGATGGATTACTGGGGACATACCCAAGGGCCCAGAGTGTTAGAGAGCCCCCAAGCCTTCACCTGCAAAATGTCACTCATATTAAGATGTACCGACCAGGAAGAGACTCATAAAGACCACAAAGAGAGGCAAAGGAACTGCAAAGAGACACAAAACAACTACTAAAAGTGAGACAACAAACACAAAGAGACACATGACCAAACACAAAATTCCACAAAGAGACAGAAAACCACAAAAATATCCATAACGACTACAGAGAGACACACAACACAACAACAGAGAGGCAGACCTACCACAAAGTCTGTGTGTCTTGCCTCACTACAGATGAGGGGACAGGGCGTTTTGCATGTTTGTGCCCAGGGGCTTATTGTTTCATAATCCGCTCATGGTTTACACGAAAAAGAACCACTGGCCTAGGGGGTCTGATTTGAAAACCAGTTTTTACTTTTACCAATGAGGTTAACAATATACTGTGTATCTGAAAATAACAGATTCTTTCATATGATATTTCATGCACAAAGTGCTGATATGAAACATGCTTTTATCAATTTCAGCTGCATGAAGCAGAGGATTGTGGCAAAGTCCTTTCTATCCATTTCCCTCATTTTTACCCCACTTTTATTAGCTGTTACATGTACAATTAAATCATACAAAAAGACATGATAAAGGGGGCTGGGCATGGGTATGGTTCTGTTTCTGTAGATGCATTGATCTACGTCTTGCAAGGTACACCATTATTTACTTTTAAGCATGACCCACCGTTCTTTGTGAGAAGATGAGATACCTCCTTCCATCAAGAGTATGTTTTTCTCCAGTCCTATGTAACATGCCATCTTTAAGGAACAACTGACTTCTGCTTTAACCCTCATATATTCTGATTTTTCCCAATGTGGTAACTGTTGACTTACTTCCACAAAGACAAACCTGTCAAACAGTGACTGGATTCAGAAAGTCCTTAATGTGTTTTTGCAGGCTAACAAAGCAGTTTAACTTATTTCAGTGATCTTATTTTCAGTGATAGATTATTTACAACTTTACATTTTCCTTAAATTTATTTATTTATTTGTTCTGTTCACACCCATCTTCACTGACAGATAAACTCCACAGACACAGACAAAATGTATATAGTCAACAATGGAAAGGTGTCTGCGAGCCTGTGGGCCAGAGAGGAAGTGCATTATGTAATGCCTGTATATACAGTGGAGGCACATGTAATAACAATGTTGATGATAAAAGATGGCTCCATACACCGCAAAGGCCCAAGTGTAGCATCTACAGGCACACAAGTCATTCTGGATCAGGGTGTCTCTCTGCAGCATATCAACAAAAGAAAATCACGGCGAGGAATGCAGCGGGGCAGCTTTCTCAACAGCAGAGTGAGGAACAGCACAGAGAGCACACATTTTTGATCAGTCCAGTCATACCGTCCCTGTCTCTCTCTCTCTCTGTGTGGGTGCGTCCACCGGTCTGGAAAAACAGATACTCTTTCTGTTGCTCAGAGAAATACTATGTGGTGTTCTTTCTTTTAATGAGATTTAATGAGATGGGCATGACCTGAGAGATGCTACTGTGTAGATCATATTTAAATAATACCAAAACAACACAGACAATCTCACCACACAGTCCATTTAGTAGCTGCTCTGGAGCTTTTGGTTGAAACAGATGATCTTCCTCAGCAGATTGAGTTTGCCCAGTTAATGTCAAAATTTCCATTTTTCTTTTCTTTAAGGACTTTTTGTCCATATTGGCTTAAACGTCAAGAAGAAAATCGTATGATTATTTTTGTAATAAGTCTCTATAAGATTGAAAGCCAACTTAGACCAAAAGTGCTCCACAACATCTGCTGAAAAACATCTGGTCATATAATAGAAAGCTCAAGAGAAAATACCAAATGAACTTTCTTGTGGGCCGACTGTTTCTGAGGTCAAGGTTGAATTATTAATCTCAACATTAAAGTGGTTTAGTGTTGTGATACTAAAGTACCACTGTGGGGTCCTCCACATCATAACCTTAAAGTTCAAAATGCTTCAGTTTTTTCTGTCTAAGTGTCTCTCTGAAGAACACACTGAACCCCCAGCTGGCAATGGATTTCAAAATAATGTCAGGAAGACTTTTGACTCTTATGTTGGACAGACATTAAATTTTGGTTTGAATAAAAATCGTGTTGATGATATTTTGAATGTCTAACGAAGTCAGAATTTCATGTTGTGTAGATGTTAACATTATGAAGTTTTGCAGATGCTAGGTTTTGTTCTCCATACCTTATGGCTAAATGTTGCTATTCTACATTAAGATGGTGTTGGCATGAGACGTTAGGTGGACGTTAGATTTTACTTCACAACACAACTTATAATCAGCAAAATATCAACATCATCTGTCATCAGTATTCTACATCAAGTGACGTTGGTATTAGATGTTGTCCTGATGATAAATTTTGGTTTCCTGACCTATATTAGGAAGATGTTGGTAGCCAGCTGGGGAGAGACTGAGTCCAGTAAATGTTTTGAATGAATCAGGGAGCCTGGTCATACAGAAGCCAAGAAAGGCCCTGCTAATGCCTCAAGATCAAAGTTGTTTTCCTTGCCGTACCTCCGAGCTCCATACACCCGGGAGAGTTGAGCCTGATAGGAGGGGCCGAATTTGAATGTGTGTTTACAAACAGCAACTGGAAAATCCTCCAGACCCTACCTTTAATCTCAAGAAAACACAAGGCTGATTTCTTAAGATAATTAGACATTTTATCACAAGAAAATGACTTTTGTTTTCTCAAGATCACAGGAAAATTATAGAGAACTCAAAAATGAGTCTGTTTTTTTTTATCACACCTTAATTGAGCCTTTAAGATCGCGAGTGATGTTGAGAATTCATAGCTCTCTGAGGCTGCTTAGCTACAGCAGTGCTCTGAGCTAGAAATCAGAGAAAAAAAAAAAAATATATATATATATATAAATTTGTCTTTGACATTAGCTAAATGCTAACATACTCACAACAACAATTCTAACATGCTGACATTTAGCAGGTTTAATGTTTATAATGTTCGTCCTCTAATTTAACATGTTAGCATGGCAGCATTTGCTAATTAGCACAAAAAACAATGTAGTACTGACGCTGATGGGAATGTCATTAGTTTAAGTATTTACTTTAGTATTTATTTAGTATGTAATTTTGGCCATTAATGGACAAAGTGAAATTTTGACCTGATGATGGCACTTTAGATGGAAAGTCAGGGAGTCAGAGTTTTTACTGGGGATGAGCGAGTACACCATTATCTGTATCTGTGTCTGTATCTGTTCAACCAACTAAATTATCTGTATCCATGTTTGTACGTAAAATGGGTGGAGTTTATACCAAAAGTGGGTTTGGTTTAAATCAAAAGTGTGTGTGGCCTAACCAACAGTTGCTATTATATACTCATTATTCATTAGAAAAAATATTTACAATATTAAGCTTCAAATCATTTCTTATCACAATGTAAACAGCTACAAAAATGTGAATTTCCTTCTTTTACTCATATGATACTTGCACTCATATAAAGTAATTTGTACTAGATACTTGTTTCTTTCGAGTATTCGGCTCAACCCTAGTTTTTACAGTTTATCCTGAGGACGACATGAGTGTCTGAAACACAGTCAGTGCGATCTATCCAGTAGCTGTCGAGATATTTTAATAAAAAACAAAAATGTTAACCTCAATAAAGAAACATCAGGATATCACCACAGTCATTATGGTTCATCCTCACAGGCCCACGATCCTCTGTACAAGACTTTGTGGCAGTTCATCTAATAGGCCTAGACACTGAGACATTTCAGTCTGAACCAAAATGGTGGACTGACCTGACTGACACACTGAGACCTGAGAGAAAGACAAAACATTACAGAGAAATACAACCAGTGACAACCATTACATAGACACAGCTGTAAATCTACATGTAAGGCTGCACTCTGGTCCTTCAGGGTGTGAAAGGTCAGCAAGGTCGAAGCTAACTGTGATTAAAAGGGATCAGTAACATCCTCAAGATTATTTTCATAGTTTACATGGCAGCATTAAACGTGGCAGGGAATTATTGGCATGCGTTTAAATTCCTAACAGTTGAAGTGAGAGGAAACACAGGTGGAAACACAGCGAGGGTGTGTCAGTCTCTTTCACTAAGCTACTCTGGGCAGACAAACACAGCATGGTTGTCTGGTTTACAAAGTCATTCTCACAAAGCTTTGATGTGTGTAATGTACGTTGGACTTTTTCACTCTTAACATATAGGAGTGTCAGCAAATAAATCTAATGATATTCCTTGCTTTGAAAAAGATTTCCATCTGTGTCTTTCATCTTTCCATCTCACCATGGCAAAATAAAGAAATGTGATTAAACTGATTAACAGAAATGTAAAAACAAAGAGAAGAGCGTTAGTGATACTGCGTTATCTCTGGTTTCTTCCTGCAGATAACCACTTATCCTCACCTCATCAAATACCTTCAGTCCCTCCAGGCAGAGCACATTTCTGTGTGTTTCTGGAGTGACAAAGGTATGTGTGTATAGGAAAGTGATGACAGGCAGGATGCAGCAGATACAACATCAGGTACAGATGCCAGGTGTGTTAGAGGCAGTTAATTAATTTAGTTAAATACACTTATAACTTTAAGGTTAAAATGGGGGGGGGGGGTCATTTGCATCACTGATTGTTTGAGTAACAAACACACCTGCGTAATTATTCAAACTTATGACAATGCAAATACACAACTAAACCTTAACACATTCACACCCTGCTGAGGCATCCCACGCACTCCTACTAACACACCCACAACAAAGGTAAAAAAAAACAGTCACACACCTCTTTACGTCGTCAGAAATTCATCTCTTCATATGTTGCATTTCATAGTAACTAACAAGATCACACATGATGCCACAATTAAAGGCCCTTTTCTCCTCATGGCTCTTCTCTGAACTACAAGGACTTAAAAGGCCCTATTTATATGCCCATTTTAAAAAATCATATATGTTATCCATATGGTCTAGACCAGTCAAAAAATATTAGTGAACATGTACAACTCTCTTTCAAATCCAAAAATAAGAGTGCTAAAACTCATCTTTGTGATGTCATAAGGTATAAAGTCTGGAGCTGCTCGATAGACAATGAATTGAACCTTTGTTGGCCTTCTGATTGGTCTGCTGACCCACCAACCAGAGCGCTCCTCACCATAGCAACAGTTGCTAACTTACTGGGGTTCGTCAAACACCGCCCTGGGCTGAGTTCTCCCAGGCTCGTTGTTAATGGCGTCACAGTGAAATGCAGAGCTTTCTAGCTAGCAAACGCGGATAAATCAGTGAGTTATATTATTTTAACGTGGTTAAAAGGTGTGCTTGGGGTGTCTGCAACATTGTGTATATAAGACTCCACTGCATACTGAAGGCCCTGTTGCCGACATTTTGATAATATTTGTGATCCCTGGCTCCAGAAATGGTCACTGACAGACTTGAGGGGTACGTCTGTGGAGATGACATGGGCGAGAGAGCTAGCAACCGCGGGGGGGCAGCTCACGTTAGTGGCCATGGCTACCGTCAGACATCGGGACCAAACAACGATTTTCACAAGTTGTCGGATATGTCACGTAATGCCTGTTCACTCAACTGTAGCCACGTTTGTTCTCTATCACTGACACTGTGTTTTGGACAGAATGATTGATTCAATTTGAATTACGAGAAAGTTAAATCTCCCGGTATTTTCCATTGTTTCCTATGGGAATGAACCCCCGTGAGGCTTGGTTTGTCGAACCCAGCAGCACTAACCAAGGGGGGCGGGACCGTGGGCGGGTCTTGACAAAGGGTGGATTGGGGAAGATGTTTTAGATGACACTGAGAGAATGTTCTGAGTATATGGGAATATTTTCTGTTTCAGAACTAAAAAAACTACAATAAAATAAAACTCATTTTACGAAGCAGCTCCAGACTGTATAGACCTAATATTTGTTTACAATAACTCCCAAAACCCCCAAGGTCAAGTACTTAAAATGGATTGTGTTGAGCAAATGCTGCCTCAATTGGTTAGTTTTCAGCCACATTGAAGTAGCTGTGCAGAACTTTTTACCATTCATAAAACTGTCCCTAGTTCGTATCACCCCCCCTTGAAGATCCGCATATTTATTTGAACCCAACAGCGACAAAAAAAGCCTTTCTCTATATGGCTATTTAGCGTAGCCTCGGTCGGGGTGGACACAGCGGAAGTCAGCAAACCAGAATACGGCACCCGGAGGCGGAAGTAAGTCTGCACGCCTGCAGCGGCCCGCAGCCATTAAACCACAGAAGAAGGAGCCGTGTTTACGAGTAGGATTTAAGAAACAGGCTAAATGACATGTAGTAGGGAGCAGTGAATGATTTCGGACGCATTGCACACTCTTGTACAGTAGGTGGTGGTATGCACCTGGAAGTTGTTTGTGATCTGCCAATAAATTGAGAGAAGAAGAAGAGCCGTGTTTACAGAGAGTGTTCTTCGAGTAAGCGTGAGAGTTTTACCAGATGTATCTATAAGGAAATTGGTTGTACTTTCAATGTCATGGCGGATAAAGAAGGAGCACCATCTAAAAGAGAAAGAACAGAAGAACTGAAGAAAGCTAAACAGGACAGTGATAGGGCTCGATCCAAAACGCGTGTGAACCTCGGTCGGGCATTCACCAAGCGGAGAGAGCTGAGAGATTTGAAAGGTTTTAAAACTGATCCCGAGTTGGCCCTTTTCCTAATCGACAGGTATGTAATTTTTGTTTTTATTTAGAGAATATACCGCAACTTGTTAGACGTTGTTTCACTTCAATATATGACGACATGGAAGTTATAAGCAAGCTAAATGTAACGTTAGCTGATGTGAACCGCTTTTGTCTAGTAACGTTAAAACAAACGCCACAAAATGATCTGTGACTGTGACCATGAACACAAATATACAGCAGGCAGTTGTCCTCAGTTTATAAGAAATTCAGAGCTACACCAGAACATTTATAATTTTCCTCTCGCTCTCCAAAACAAATGCATGCAGTAACTGCCTGTTGCAGTCGAGATTTTACGAATGAAGCCGAAAGCCGGCTGCAGTCGGAATTTTACGACACCAGGCTGTGGGTGTCATACCGCTTCGACCAAAGGGGGCACTATATTCAATGAAAACGTGAAGTTCCGCACAGCTGCTTTAAAAAAAGTCCCACCTAAAAAATCATTGTCAGTTAAAGTGTATGCTACATTCAGAATGTTTTAACTGCTTTACCTTGCTGTCACACAGCCCTTTCCAGCAAGACTGAAGCCATTATCTAAAAGCCACCACACTCCCTTGACAAGAACAGTATTTAACTTAGCAGAACAGGGGAGTTGTTGGTCTACAGCTGCCTTGATTGGTTATTGTGTAAAGCAGAGAAAATATTCCAAATGCAGCGTACACTTAACGGATAGTGATTTATTTTTAGTAAGATCTTTTTAGGTGGCTAAAATATGTTTTGCAATCAACAAAGAGTTCTCTGCGTCTTCTCCACACTTTGACCCTAAGATCCAACTGCCATAGGCAGAATCTGGACTCATTGCTGAACATAATGTTCCTCAACATGTTCAGGTTCCAGTGCACGTGTTGCCAACACCAGCGCAAATGTGCCTGACAGTGAAGCCCTATGAGACCAGAGACTGGCTGCATGCTACCTGTTCTGGATTGTCTGGGCAGAGAACTGTCAGCCATATCGTCCTGCAAACCTTGACTGCAAATCTGTAGAAAATTGCCTACAGTTCCTATGTGCTGACATGATGAGGAAACGGTCTTCTTGGGGTACTGTCTTGTTGGGACGCCCATTTCGCGGCCTGTCTCTGACATCTTCCGTTAGATGGAACTTGGCCTTCAGTTTGCAGATGGTACTAGGGCGCACTCCAAATAATGCCGCAACTTGGTTTTGAGGAACACTAGCTTGAAGTTGCTCTATTGCACGGGCCCTATCCAGATCAGTCAAACGTGGCATGCCGACTCTTGGAGCAAACACCAACTGACCACTGTAGCAGGGCCCATGCTCACAGGTGCTGACAATCAGGTGCCTGATTGGCACCTGATTGTCAGCACCTGGGGGTACCAGAAGCTCAAAACAAGAGTCAATAGCAACAGCAAAAAAAAAAGAAGCTGTTTGGCATTGGCAGAGAGGTTTTGGCAAATATTTCATGGGCACAAACCACACTCAGCTCTGCTACTCATCCCACAAATGCATGTTCCTTAAAAATGTGCCACCATTTAAAAGGAAAATAAACAGGCTTTCCAACGGTATAAGATTTATTGCCAAGAAGCACAGGCTTTCCAACGGTATAAGATTTATTGCCAAGAAGCATTGTTACAACAAAGAAATAATCTACTAAACACAAATTTCCTTACTTTTGTGCTTAGTCTATCTATCCATCTTCTCTGGTTTCTGGCTTTGAGAGAGAGTAGCTTGTGTTCACAAATATTGATCTAACTTTCCTGGGCCATGGAAATAACATTGGAATTACTATTAAGATGGTATTCACCTCAAGTTAAAACTAATGTCACTGAATTGTCCACAGAAGTGAATGAAGAATGTCAGGTACACAGCATTTGGTGCAAATATATTTTAATCGTACGCCTGGAAATTAAATCAAATCATACATTCTCATCATGTCATTTCTCTTTCCACTTATGTTTCAAACAATTATTCATCATGACAAATTGTTTTCCAGGTCAATTCGAGGTAAAGTACTGGAACTATTCCAGCACATCCTTCTCAATTCATAACATAAAACGCTGAGGGGAAAAAAACAATGATTTAAACTGAAGACACTGATAAAAATTAGTAAGCAAAACAGTGAAATGTCAGAGGAGAGTGACACTGACACAGTCCTCTAGCTAGTGTTTTACCAGGTATCACAGGCAAACCAGGTCCCTTAAAAAGGTCAGACAAAATGAGCGACTTCAGCCGTTTGCAACAAAAAACAAAATATTTTTCTAGCATTACAGGATGTCCATAGACATGTCGTTGGTGATGAAAACACTTTAAGCCTACTAGTGATGGACAAACAGGTGTGGTGGTGTGATGAATGAAAGGCTGCTAAGAACTCCTTCACTTTCTGAATGTCTACTGCAACATTTATGTTGCTGAAATGCAAATCAAAATGTAAAAATAAAAACCTTACATGAATTAATTAGTTTGAGGAGCTGCACTGTTACATCACAGTCATCAGCCAGCAAACCCTTCTGTAGAAAATGTGCCTTGAAAACAACAGACACTGAGGTGATAAAAATGAGGCTTTTATCTAGACGTGTTGAAGCAGTTGGACCCTTCTCGAAAATGCAAGTTTAGGGCTGAATGTCATACGGGACAACATATACAGCATTACCTCTGCAGGCTGCAGCTGACAATTAAAATATTTAATCATTCACTGTTTGAAGAAAAACAAAATTTCACACTTTGATTCATGGCTTTGTCTTTCATCGTCCTGTTGATGCACCTAAAACTTCAAAGCTTTATCCAAATTCTTCTCATTACTTTAGTCTTCATCCATTTGAAGGTAACAGTACTGCTCACATGACTTCACACAGTAGAAGCTACTTACAAAAGACGGACCACAAGGGTGGCAAGATATCTTTCTTCTTGTGCTTTTTAACAGCAAACCAAATCCAGTTTATTGCTGCATTTCCACCCTATAGCTCTCATATTTCAGTGTATTGTGATGTCAGTGTACAAAGTGAAGTTTTGAATCACAAATTGGTGTCTTAATGTACCGTCAAAAGCAGGCGAGACCACAGCAAAGGTGGACACAGCTGAAGTCTTGTAAAACTGTGATGATTGATAAAACGGCTTCAGTTTGTTGGACTACATGTCACAGGATATCTATACTATTAGAGGAGCGCTACTTTGTTTTTAAAGTCAAAGTAGCTGCCGTATCAAAACTGCACTTTGCAAATTTTAAGAAACGATGCTGAAAACAACTCACATACAGAAAAAAATGACACGTAATTACATGAAGGCGCTTACGTAACACTGAATAAAAGAGGATAACTACTAATGATGCCTAAGTGGTGTATTTTACTCTAACAGGACTGTGAGATTGACAACTTGGCTGTACTTGGAGACCATGGCAGGGTAACTTGTAAAACCTGAAAGTCACAGACACCTCCACAGCTCAAATTAAGGAGGGAGCCTTTATACTAGGAACCCATGCAGCCTGATGTTATTACTAAAGATGGCAGGTGAACTTGGGTCATATTGCTACTTGAAACTGATTGGATTAATCTTCCAAGAAAGATTATAGAAGAGTAGACTCACTCTGCCTTCCTCAGATCTGCAAACTCCACCCCTCTTGCACTTAGGCACTAACTCAAAACGTAAAAGTAATTTTAATTATTCTAATTAACAACTGACCCAAGTCTGGTTGTTTGTGGTAAACTCGGGGCCTCGTGGCTCTACTGTAGGAACCAAAGCCTGCGGGACTGATTTAGCTGCCAAAGCCAAAGATGCCCTTGATGTAGCCGGTGAGACCGCCCTTGCCCTTCTGCTCCACCTTGTCATCCAGGGGTGGGAAGGCCACGTGGTTGAGCGCAAGGTCAAAGAACAGAGGCTTGCAGGGGATTGGCTGGAAGTCGGGAGGGAACTGGACCAAATTGGGCTGCTTTCCAACGAGAGTGGGATCCAGGCGGAAGGTCTCAAGGCGGTTGCAGAGGGGCTGCATTCAGGAAGAAAAAGAAAGAAAGTCAGCATTATATATTCACAGATAACCGCGTTTATATGAATAACTCAGACATCCAGCATATCAAAACTCGAACATGTCATTTGTTCTTTTGATTGGTCTGACCTCAAGAGCTTTTACACCTCTTTCTAAAATACACTGAGTGACTGAACTCAGGTGTTCGGAGCGCATAAAGTGTCCAGATACACTGTGAGGGACAACAATCAGGAAGTCTATCAAGCCCTGAGCGGGCTGAAGCAAGGGCTTGCCATTGCCTGGAAATAGATTAGAGGTGTGCAAAGCTTCACCAAATTAGAGCCAGGGCGAGCAGTTTTTCAAACAAGCAACATGCCACTGTTTGCTGCCACAGGGGGCAGGTTAGGACATCTTCATTGGGAAACACTGACACAATCTGATATTCGCTCTCTCGTTTGCATCGTGTTCAGTTAGACGCGGTGTTACAATATGACCAACAGAGTGAGAGTAGAGGAGAGTGGCATGCTGCTGTAAACACAACTCTTTTGTGGAGACCTTGAAAGACAACAATTGATATCCTGTGTCCTTTCTTGTGATGACAACCAAGGCTTTTCTTACTTGTATGCCCTGTTTGTAGCTGGTACAACCACAAGGCACAATGAAATCCCCTTGACCTAAAGCCATCATCTTACCTGTTCTACCTCTGTCTAGACAGTTTTCAGAAGACACAGGGTAAAACAAATTTGGCATGATGTTGTTCGCTTGTTGTTACTGCTTTGTGTAACATTCTTGATATCCTGATAATCAGGCAGAATAGCTATGCACTTCACTTAATGCTGCCTGACACTGTATTCACTTTAGCTTTATCTCTTATTTTTGTTTTGCTCTTACTAATCATCATCATCACCGTTTTCAGCTGGCACGAAAGCAGTTAACGTTTTCATGATAATCACAGAAAACGAAATACCAAAATACCAAAGAGTTGTTATTATGCAAGTCCACCTACAAAAAGCCTTACAGGCGCATCGATGTCATGTTTTTCTTAACTGTGGTGTTATTTTTTTGGTTGCCATTTAGCTAGCTATGAATAAAGACATTCTTAATCCTGCCTACTAATCTCTCATTGGTGGACAGTTTCTCCAACAGATAGAAACAGCCTTCAGTGAGCACAACAGCACCCCCTTAAAAAATAAAACAAAATGAAATGGTGTGGCGTGTCTCTTGATTTTGGCCTCTTACCGTGTTGTCTTTCACCTGCTGCTGAGCGGGAACTTCAGCAGTCTCATCAGTGTCTGAAACACAAACATTTCCTATGGGTTTTTACACAGAATGAGGCAGAAAAGAGAAGAATGGGACTAAATGGGTTCTCATATGGTATAAGTAAATGTGCTGGATAGATAACTGTTAGTTCAAAGGGTGCGCTCACCTAAAATAGCAGCAGCTTGAAGGGAGTATTTTTCAGCATTGACCTCGGCAATGAGCTCCTGAACGTCAGGGAGATCCTGCAGAAACCAGATACAACAGTCATGTTTCTGGTCTAGTACAAATATTGGTGAACTGATGTTGTTTTTAATTATGGTGCTTGTGTGTGTTTTTCTATGACCAACCTTGAGGCTGTTGTTGAGGCTCTTGGCCTTAGACTGAACCTCCTTGGCGTATTTCAGCACCCTCTCATACAGCACCAGCGCCTCGCTCCACTTCTTAACCAGCACGTAAGACTGAGCTATGAAGAAACACCTGTGAAGGTACAGACGGAAGGACCACATGAGTGTATGTATGTATTCACAGAAAAAGAAAAAAAAAAGAAAAAAAGAAACGACTTCAAGAGGACAGCAGCTGCGAGAGTACATTATGGGCTCATGGATGTCATACTAATACATGGCAGCACTGAACATTAATTGCCTTACAAGCACATTAAAAGTTTCCAGACAACACTTTACCATTTGAATCTTAGTTGTTGTTTTTTTTTTTTAGGAGGTTGCTACCCAAAAATGTCTGACCTGTAGGCCTTGTAGACCAGCATCTTGAGGGACACCTCCTTCTGGAAGGTGTGGTCATCCTCCAGGCCCTGCAGGGAGGAGAGCTCAGCCAGACTCTGGAAAGACAGACAAACAGAAGAATGTTTGGGAGGTAAAAGGGGAGGCAGGAAGTGAACACGAGGAGAAACAGAAGCTTACACCGTGACAGAGACAGTCAAACAAGGCAAAGTACACATCCCTTCACTGGTGGCAGCACAAATCAAACAACTCATCACTCTCACACAGCTACTGCGAGTATCTAGCAACTAAGAGCCACTTTCTTACTACTTATTCTAACTTAAATAAATGCAGCTTTTATGGACGACTAATGGACATAAAGCAGTGAATCTGTTTTGTCACTGTGAGCTGAAAAAACCCATCTATCTTCATTTTTGAACTACTACTCCAGACGGATAGCCTTATGATTAAAAGGATAACAATATATTTATGCCCAGACGTTTACCTGCAGGATGATGTCATAGAGGCGGATGAGGTCCTGTGGACGGGGCCCTCTCTTGTTCTCGTCGGCTTCCGGTTCCTTCAGTTTAGCCTGCAGAGTGTGGGCCATGCTCTCATTTCTCTTCACCAATGTACACAGCTTGATGTAGGTCAGGTAACTGGGAGGAGACCAACAGCACATTTATTATTTACTTATTGAGTGGATAAATGTAACAGAATTATCAGAGGGCGTAAACTTATTTATGGTAAGGCCTATGTACTGTATATGTTACTGTGCTTTTCTTTGCAATACATGATCGTAGCTGAATATCTCTGGGTTTTTGACCGCTGACCTAACAAAATGTGCTAACTGCCACGTTTTCTGGTAATGTAGTCAAAAATAATGAATAGAGAAATGAACTGGTGGATGAAACTAATGGTTCGTTAAAGCCAGACAACATGATGACATGACCTGACACAGCAGCTTTCTCAAAAGACAGAAAATATGTGAAGTCTGATCCTTTCAAGTACACGTGTTTCTTTTACCTGTGCAGGAACTGCAGGTTGGACACCTTGCCACTGTCAGCATCAGAGCTTCTCTCTCGCTGCTTCTACAAAGACAAGCAATAAATAACATTTTTAAAAAAAATTACATTCTTGTTTTAACATCACGTCTTCACTTAGTAAGATGAAAATCAAATTGATGTCTATTATCTGTTAGCAAATATCTAGGTCTTAAATACAAACTCACAGCCCTCTCCACCGAAACATCTCAACTTTTGAACCTTACCGCCTCACTCTTGAGTTCCTCTCTCACAGCCTGGATGGTGTCTCTGCACTCGGCCAGCAGGGTCTCATACAGATGCTCTTTGGTCTCCTCATTAGCTGTCTGCACAACAGAAACAGTAATCAACATCTATAGTGGAACATAATGACTATTTATCACCAACCATGCTTCCTGTTTCATAGTGACAAAAATTAATATTGCCTTCACATTAAAATGCATTTGAAACACATGCAGGATATGATGATGTACCACCATCAGCAGTAGTAGTAGGTTTATGCATTACCATTAGCTCACTACAGCAAATTAACTAAGCAGATCAGAAAACAGCATTTAAAAAGGTATACTAAGCAGGATTGTTGGTTACTGATAGTTAACACGCTCGCCAGTGAAAGTCAATGTAAAAGCCGACGTCCCGATTCACTCCTTTGCACCTGGTCGCTAGCTTTTTTATAAAGCCGCGACCTCACCTGAGAGCTGTGGGGGTGCACACCCATAAAAGTCCCTAAAACAGAAAATATGTAACAACAGGCAGAGAGCAGAGTCTCCGCAGAAAACTACAATGTGATTGGAAGGCCGACTGGAAGACCAAAAAACAAAACAAAAAAACGCTCTGAGCCAATTAGACGCTGCTAGCATTTGTAGTACAGCGTAAACACGGTGCTTCCATTAACAAAATATGCTGGCCTGTTGCACCTGTCCCCGTCTTCCTTTGGCTTCTACCGGCAGACTAAACCACTTGGGGACATATGATGCCCCGTCAGATCCAGAGAAAAACGAGTACCGTCATGTTTTCAGAATTTGGGCATTTACTTAGTACATATGCATCAGTTCTCGTGACCTCCCGGCATATCAGTTCATCCTTTACAAATGTACAGTCTAATAAAATGCGTGATGCATCAGTGCCTTATATGAAGCCATGGTGCAATTCTGCTACAGTTATGAAATGTCAAAAGGTGCAGAGGGATTTAAGAAAGAAAAATGAATCATGAAACTATGTCAACAGGTTTAACATCCAGAGGAATTTGGGAGGGGACAACTTTGGTTTAATGTGTTCTTTGTGAACTTGGAGGAAACAGTTACATTTTCGACACCAAACCTGCCCCGTAGCCCATAGAAACAAATATTGTCCCCTACTTTGAGTGGTTACAACAAACACAAACAACAACAAATGTCTTAAAAGATGGAAAATAATAAATAGAAAAGCTCCACAAAGAGAAAGACGTAGACATATTGGCCTAAATATCTTAACAGTCAGACTTACAACCATCTTCCACCTGATTAAAGCTACACTTGCACAAATTAAAGTCAATCATGCACGCACAAATATTTCATCCATTTAGAAGAGAGCAACCGTATAAGCAGGATGTGACTTTGCCAAACTGGGTGAGAGGCAAAGGTATGTGGCCCAGCAGGCTGCCGATACATTCCTGCACACAACTCACCAGCAGTCACACACTGGAGTTTCAGGGTTCAAATCTTTGTGAATGACAGGATTGTTCTTCACCTCACCTTCCTTTCATCGATACACTCATACAATGGGCCTGTGTTACTCTATGATAGTCTCAGATGTCAACAGGACATACCATGTTCATATTTAAAGAAAGAGGCCATGTTGGATTACTGTATGTTGGCAAATCTAAGAATTAATGACATGAGAAAAGTTGATACAGTATCATTTTGTTGTGAACAACTTAACATTGTTTAACACCTTTATGGATGACAGTATTGTCACATCTTCACTTTAAAAGAAAAACCCTCTAGGTAGAAACACAGTGGAGGAATGTTACGAGAGAATTCCTCGTAGTGGTAACTGATAATAAACAGGTCATACGGATGCTCTCATCCATCCAGAAGGCTGATGTTATTTAGCACCACACTCTCGTGCCAACACCCTGGCAACGCCTAGCGTGACTGGTTCAACCTGTCGAGCATCCTCTCTTGTTCAGAGGGAGGGCTGGAAGGATAAACTGATTAGAGACGGAGCTCTTCTACTAGGACTGTGGTATGGCCCAACATGGTGTTCCTGTATCCAGAAGCCAACAGCTGGGGATCAGGGTGACACTAGAGAAACTTGAGGTGCTGGTGTGACATACTCTTACTTTCTACTGAGCAATCTGGGACTAATGGCACCAAACGTGGCTAATTTTACAACATTTAGTCTATCATTTACAAAGATAGTTGATGAGGATGTCATTTAATTAAGTAAGTCACACAATATATAAAAAACGAAATAGTTCAGCTTCAGTAGCTTCATACACATAAAGTTACAGCCACCATTAGCTTAACAATAGACTGCAACACTACGGCTGAGTCCCAGAAGAGCCCATTTGAAACTGAAAGGTGTTTTGAGATAATACTGATCTGTCCACAGAGACCTGCTGGGTGTAGCCCCGTATTCATGTGTGGGCTGAAATGCACAGAATGCAGTTGTGCAATGACAGAGGCTGCATGCCAGAGACCTGAGTGGCTGTGGGTGTGACAGGTGTGTCCGCAGGGTGTGCTGAGTCTTCTGGCATAAGAAGACTGGAGGAATGAGCTGTGGTGGCAGAGAGGGGACAGGCAAGACAATAAAGAGGAGGGTGCCACCTATTGAAAGTTTAAGAAACTGCATGGACTGATGTAAGGTGCTATTTGGTCCGCTTTAAATGAACCCTGGTCTGCTTCCACGGATAGTTCGGTGCGTTTGGAGTGGTGTGAGCGCTCATTCGAACTCTGGTGCAGACCAAACGAGCGAACCCTGGTCTGCTTGAAAACTGGGGGTCTCGGCTCACTTGCAAGTGAACTCTGGTGTGGTTCGCTTTCAGTGGGAAATGCAAATGGGCTACCCAGTGAACCAAAGAGAGGAAGTGAACCAAAAAAGGAAGAGATGTAGAGCGCAGTGCATTTTCGGTAGAAAACAAACAAACAAAGCCAACAGTGCAAACTGGGACAAGCAGAGGTAAAAAAAGAAAAAGTTGGAAAATGTCTCGTGGGCAGGCGTGGAGTAGTAAGGAGGTGCAGGCACGTATTGATATATGGTCAGAGGACTATATATCGCAGTTGCTTGTGACTACCCACAATGGATTTCCGTTTTCAGTCCTGGCCAATCAATGAGCCGGGTTTTCTTCTTCCTCACGCTTTTTTTTAATTCCTGGTCAGTGGTTGTTTCGGGCAATACCGCCCCCTAATGAGCAGCTGTTGTAACTGCGTGACGTTGTCCAGGCGGTGTGGTCCGCTTGACAAAGTGCAGCGTGAAAGTGAACCAAACCAAAGTAAGGTGTGAAAGTTGTCGGCATTCCCCACCCAATTAAATCAAGTCCCCCGAACTATCCTGGTGTGAATGCGCCCTTAGACTACACTGTGACTAAGTAGGTAAGAATGAAGCATTGAGACCACAATGTGTAGAGAATGTCGTAAACTATGCAGCAGGTATTTTTTAGAAATAAAGATGGAGACACAGACAGAACCTTGAAGATAGAACAAGGGAGACTGACTTGCAACAAGTTGAACTGAATCAGGATGTTGCAATTAAATGGGTGTTAAGGCATTAAAAAGTGGAAGTATTAAAGATTGTGTTAATACTACACTTGAAACTACATGGATTCAAGAAGTATCATGTCAGCTTTAGACTAATAGGACACAGGGACATCCAAACATGTATTTTTAAGTACTGGCATGTAATGATGAATTCAAAGGGGTTCTATGTAAAAATCAGTGCATACGAGTTGCCTGGACATACTTGGCTGAGTTGGTGGCTAGCAGCTAGCAGTGCTAACTCCATAAACAGCACAAAACAACAGCAACATTGCTGATAGAGCTAATGGTATTAATCAGGGGGGAAGTGTGGCGTGGGCGCCATGCTTCCGTGATGATAGCATCCCGATATCAGCACTAACTACTGTATGAGCGCAGTGCAAAGTGGCAGTGATGAGCTAGCCAGTGGGATACATACATGCACTAACATGCACGCGTGGCCAGACTAGCTTACCACAACAAAAAAACAAAGAAGCTCACATCACAACACACATCGAACTCACGCAGCTACATTCTCTGCCGTATCTGTACATAGCAACGAGGTGTTTGCTGCTATATTATTGTTCTGAATGTTGCACACAGGACCTTTAAGACCTGCTGGCAACACAGTTTGTTTTTACCTCCTACAAAGCAGGTAAACTGACAAAATACCGACCTGAGCGATAGCAGCTTCATTGTCTGCCAGACCCAACAGGAAGATGCGGGCCTTGTCGATCTTGACGGGCACCGTTCGCCCTCGCCACTCCACCTCACTCATGGTGGCTGCCTGCTTGGTTCTTGCCTGAGTGATCAGGGCCTGAGGAGAATAAAAAAAGATATGAAAGGTTTATAATATATATATATATATATATATATATATATATATATATATATATATATATATAAAAGCAGATTTTCTGATCCACAAGAGCCAAGACATCTTTAGATTTCATCAATGAGTATTCAATCTTGTTTAAAGTTATACTAATATATGCACACACATTTGCTCAGCTCACTTTTTAATAAGATTAAATTTGAGGAACAGGTGTGTGTTCCACCCCTGACACAGGCATCACCAATATATGAAAGATAATACAAGCAAATAAACTAATGTCTGACTTCTGTATGTTCACCTCTAGTTTCTCAGCCATCATGCCTCCTCCTCCACCTGTCAGTCTCATCTGCATCAAATCATTGATGGCGTTCTGGTCACCTACAATCAGGCAGAGAAAAAAATTCAGTTACAGAGTTCATCTGAACAATGTCTCAGAATGCTTAAGTGAGTCTAAGATGGCTGTCAGTTATGTTGAAGGGATCAATCAATCATATATTGAGGACCACATGGCAGCAGTTGGTGGAATTTGCTTTGTGTACAGCATGGTGCCTAAGCTCAATACATAGTCGTTTACAACAAACATCGACAACATTAACATCACATCAGTCACACAACATAAAACAAAATTCACACGCCATATGCAGGACTGGCATGAAGTTCTAGTGCGGTACAACTATTTGTGTTGGTGAAAGGTCACAATTTATCAACACATGAAATACACAGAAGTACAAGACACTGAAGCAGAGCTTTTACTGGGGTAAGCCATACAGCCGCCATCTTGTTTCACCCCACCCATATGTGTTACTCACCAATGTTGTAAGCACAGTAGCGGATGTTGGGTGATATCTCATCCACACGTTGGCGATACAGAACTGCCATCTCCTCAGTGAAAGCACTGGCCAGCTTCTCATAGATGGTCCTGACAAGACAAAAATGGGTTGTATAAATTTTCCGAAAGGTCATATAAACACATACATGACAAACACACAGACACTTATTCTGCCAGTGTATAACGAAACTGTATTGACGCTACAACTCACTTGCACTTGTTGAAGGCCTCCATGGCGAGCTTCCACTCCTGCAGTTCAAACTCCACCATACCCGTCAGGTATGCCGTGTAGGCCTGAAATAAAATATATAAGCCCTTCTGAAGTGGATGTTGTAAGATTTAGAAGCATCTGAATTTTGCTCCCTATAACACAGCTCCAAATAATAAATCCTACTTATCAACTTTGTTAGTAATTTTGTGTCATATATAGAGCATGCGACAATCAAAAATGGTGTACAGTCAAAATATGACAGGTTGAGAACACTTTTGAAACTGTTGCAATCTCATTAGACATATATATTCCTATTCTATACACATTCACTTTGAATTTAAAAGCAGGCTGAAGATGACTGAGTCGTGCATACCTGTGCCTCAAGTTTGGTCTTGGCGTCAACACGAGGGCTCTCACAGAGCTTCTCCAGCTTCTCGCTGTGCTTGGCAGCCTTGCGTAGTCGTGCCAGCAGGTGGAAGCGCTTACGTGGCTCTGTGTTGGCCTCCTGCTTCAGCTGCATGGCATAACTCCATGCACGCTCAGCCTCCATCAAAACCAGTAACAGATACCTGAAGAGGGGGAGGTCATTGCATCAGTTGTATTTTCACCATTTTTAGTGGACACATTCATATCCTATGTCAACAGAGGCAGCAAATTATCTTCAGCAAAAATATTCATTACAAGGTCTGTTTTAATTCTGTTGTTTACTAGTAAGGTGTACCAAGCCAGTTGCAGACTCATGTCTAATGCAGATAACAACAAGCCACTACATACTGGTAAAAACTGACCAAATTCATCTGTGATGTACTTTTATTACACTTCATCAAACACAGTTTCTGTGTGTAAAACTGTTACATACTGTGTAAGAGCTAGTTAAATGCACATGAATGTACAGCTCACACTTTCGATTCCTCACCTGCTGTCAGAAAGCATTTCGACTGTTATTTTCTTCCCTATGAACTTGTGTCGGTTGCCCATCTTGAAGCCAAGAGTCTTGCGCAGGCGACGCAGTCTGCGGGAGCAGTAACCCCTGGAAACAGGTACACAGAGATGGTTATTTTACAGTAAATTAAGACTTACATAAACATTTTTATCTTGCTTTCACACAACAGATATGACAACAATGCAGTAGTCAAGTCATTTACACCAATGTAATTGCATTTTTTTTAAATAAACTATTACACTAAATTGTCTAGAAAGACTTGTTATTCTCCTTCTGGATTTCTTGTTTGAGCCATTTGAGTTAAAGTTGTGTGCAAAATACACTGCATTGCAATTGTACTGTTGTACTTGATCACATTTGATTGTACAAGTGTGGTTAATTAAGTATAAGCTATTTGTACAGCAGCAGTCTCCTGTGAATAATATGGCAGCAGATGTTTCCATGCAAACAGCTTCTTCTCAGTGTATAAAACAAGAATTTGGTATCCAATATAAAATACTGTATTGTATACACAGGAACTTGGAAAAATGTCACTAATAGAGTGGTCAATTTACATAACAAGAAAACAGTTACACTCTATGAATACCTTGTGATCATGGAAAAAGTGTGCACCTCCATGTGAACAGTCATTCAACACTGGACATGTCACCATACACATCTCTGCAGCTATGGTCCAGTTGGTGCAAGTTTATGTGCCATGTATGACTGAGCACAGCTCACCTGTATCTCTGGTAGTCTCCGTGCCTGAGGCCATGCTGCTGCTGGGACTCCTTGATTATTTGCAAAACTGGGAATCAATGTTAAGGGACAACCTTATCTATGTCTTACACATACATGGCACTCAACATCTGTCATTCATATTCACGTATGAATATAACAGTCATATCAGCACTGAACATACAGACCCAGACGCTCTGACTGTAATGCTGTGATGTGTTGCAGGAACGACAACACAGCTGCTACTGAAACTCAAAGGTTACAACAGTTTTAAGTGAACAAATAAACATTTCTACAGCAACACGCATTAACAAACATTCTTAGTTAATTTAATGTCCTAAGACTACAAAAAAGTTTTTGACAAGCCACGTAAATCTGTTTTTAAGCCTGACACTGACAGCCTGCTTCAGTATGACACGTAGCCTAACGCAGGCTAACATTATCCTCTAACCGAGCTAGCTAGCAAGCTAACGTTAGCTTCTGAGCCTGACACAGATTCACCGGAGCAAGAACAAAACCGCCGCTACACGACTGGTGCTGGGAAGGATACTCTCCAGTCCAAGACCCCCATCCGGAGCATTTTTTTTATTTTCATCCACGGAGGACACTTTGGCGTCGTTTTGCTTGTCTGCGGCCATCTCTAAATGCTAACAGCTAAGCGGCACATACACATGCTCAGTCAGAAGAGAGCCAGGGACCAATGACGGCACAGGGAGGGGCAAAGCTACACTCACATGTCGCGAGACTTAGTTGAAAAGTTTTCTTGTGATGGGCAGTCCAGAGCCATAGAACAGAACAAATTCAAGGGCTCAGGGGCAGTGCGATTCTTTTCACAGTATCGATTCCGTTAAAGGCTAAATGTTCATATATCAAACCTTTCATGTTCAGATACTTTTTACGAAATATGGTGTCAGTTGCTTCTTGACACTCTGTTATAGTATGCACCATCAACAGCTGATGCTTCTCGCCCGCAAAACCTCACTTCAATGTATTACTAGTCATTAAAATAGACATAAAATAAGATACGTTAAAATAAGCTCATAAATAGAAATGAAAAATCAAATTAAAATTGCAAACACATTCCACAGCCCAGTCCAGTTGTGGCCAATGTGATGTTTGTGAGTGTTTATGTATGTGTGACTGGATTCAGGAGGTGTTAAACCAGGGGTGTGAAACTCATTTTAGTTCAGGGGCCACATACAGCCCACTTTGATCTCAAGTGGACATGACCCCTGAAACCACTGCATAATAACCTATAAATGTCAACCCCTTCGAATTTTTGTTTCATTCCGAAAACGTTCATCCATTTACCAAACGAAGAAGAAAGAAAAAAATTGTGCAAATTCAACAGTATGTCTAAGTTTTTCCACATTCAGCCAGTCTACTATTCACTGACATTACATGTAACTATTTTCATAATTACCCACTGAAATGGAAGCTATAGAAGAGCACGTTAAGTCATCCCCTGCCTTACAATCTGAAGTTTTGTCAGTGCCTCAGCAGCAGGGTTCCTGTAATATTGTTTGAAGATATTAGTCTGATACAGATTCTTTTGTACTAAAGCTGCTGGTTGACAATAGTTTGCAGAGTGTTCAAAATCTTTAAATATGACCATAGAAAGTACTTATTGTTATTTCAGAGAGCTGTGTTCTGGTCAGAGTAGAAAAGCCTCTGAGGCAATATTTTACATGAAGTATCTGCTCACTGTTTAAATTGCTCCTGAAACCTCTCAGCTGTCACATGTGCATCAACATAAGGTGTGCAAAGTTATCTAGAGGGCCGGATTGGACCCTCTGGGGCCAGTTCTGGCCCCCGTGCCGTATGTTTGACATCTTTGTGTTTAACAGTCTTATTGTATTGTATAGGCCAAGTTCAAATTAATGAAGACAAAGTCTCGTCTCGTCTCGTCGTCCTCCGCTTATCCGGGTCCGGGTCGCGGAGGCAGCAGCCTCAGCAAAGAAGCCCAGACAGTCCTCTCCCCAGCCACCTCCGTCAGCTCTTCCGAGGGAACCCCGAGGCGTTCCCAGGCCAGCCGGGCGATGTAATCCCTCCAGCGTGTCCTGGGGC
>NC_065510.1:33884291-33907082 GCF_006386435.1 Epinephelus moara | reverse complement strand
CTAGAAATTCTGTCCATGAAAGTTATGAACAGAACCGGTGACAAAGGGCAGCCCTGGTGGAGTCCAACCCTCACCGGGAACAGGTCCGACTTACTGCCAGCCACGCGAACCAGACTCGTGCTCCTTCGGTACAGGGACTGGATGGCCCTTAGCAAAGGGCCACCAACCCCATACTCCCGGAGCACCCCCCACCGGATGCCCCTGACAAAGTGTTCATTATAATGCATTAATTCAGAACCCTCTAGTAGGCTATATATGCTCAATATGATGTTACGATGTTCTTTGAGGGGCAAGTAGCAGCAGTGTTTGAAGTCTTCTGCTGCATTCATGTGGTGTCGGAATAATCTGAAAAATTTGTTTCTGATCGTATTTCATCACTCACCTGATCCGTTTCCTTTTTGTGATTCATTAGCAATGAATGTTTAAACATTCTGAGCGATAATATACAACACATCTTCTTGGTAGCATCCATGCTGTTTGCAAATTACAACTAAAAGCTCATGAACAGACTGAAGTTAGAAGACCGACCATCCGAGGAGCACATGAATGCACTACTGGCGTTTGCAGGCAGAGGTCTCGACTTGAGCCTGATTTAACAGCTTCTTGTTCACTCCCCGTAGCAGGCAGCATGAGTGGTGCATTTACAGCGACTGGGAAAAGTTGGGGATGCATAAACACTCTGATGTTAGACAGCCTGATCCAGTACATACATGACACTAAAAAGAGTCGTTAAAAAATACTGTTCGTTACTTTCTGCCCATCAGTCATCATCTACTCAAATGTGCAAGTCATAGACTGCTGCAGGTTGCTTCCACAGGGAAATATCTGATAGAGGCAGATATCAAAGAAATCTCAGAGTTTTAAAACTCTTTGGCTTGTTTTCTAGTTTCTTCTACATTGACGGTGCAATTTGTCGCAATGAATTTTCAATTGGGAGGTTTAGCCATGCTGCGAGGAGGTGGGTTAAGTCAATGGATGCGTTTACTCCCTCCACACAACTCACTAGGAGGACATGTTAATCAACTTGCAAGAGGGATCCTCGCTCACCAGCAGAGTCGTGCTCTCCGAGACGAACAAATGGTCCAGAACCCAGACTTGATACAGGCGGTAATATCCCTCAGTGCTGTGGCAGGAGGACTTTCTATTCTTGACAACAAGATGTACATGAATGAGAACCAACTTCGTCATTTGATCATCGAGTCCTTCAGGCCCAATGCGATGGATGTAGATGATATCACTGTTCCCTTCGAACTTGAGGTTAATGGACTTTGGAATCCTTGGCCCGTTGGCTTTCCGGTTCAACCAGATGCAAACGGGCTTATCTGCATCAACCCAGCTCACTGGGCTGTGTGGATAACTGATGTACGTGCTGGGAACAACCACCTCAGTGCAAATACGCCTGATAACCAACCCCAGGGATCACAACCGGTAGCTGCTGCCAATGAGCTACACCCGTGGGCACTGGCTGGGTACCACAACTTGAACATGCAAACTGGTGCTGCCATGCCCATCCGGACGGGGAATATACTGGCCATACTGGAGTACCTACTCATATTTGCCTTAAGCCTCCAGAAAGGCACAGTGCGCCGAAATGATATTATGGGCATGCTGGTCCTGGGAGTTACCATTCTTACCAGTGGAGGCAACATCACGACCACAAGGCTCAGAAAGGTCATTGCTGAAGCTAGACGTGAGACTCATGTTGACAACATTGACTTCACTCGTAACATGGTAATTAAGGGTTGGGACTTTCTGAGTATGCACTGGAGCCAACAAAAGCAGACTTCCCAAGAACTGCAGGACATGTTTTCTGCGTTGGAGCAGTCATTCAGACCAGTCTCTCCGTACTTGGCGAAGGCATGCCAGCAAACAGAATTTGAGATGTTGACCGGCATTGTGACAACCATACGTGCAATCAAGCATTTCCACGACTTTCCCTGGCAAGATCTCAGCAATATGATCAGAAATCGCACTGGGATAGATGAGCTCAGTAAAGTCGAGGCTTTTGTCAAATACATCGACCCACCAGCCTCATCTGGGGGTGCACAAGGAGCAGCACCCGGTGGCCATTGGTCGGGATGGGCATTTGCACTCTGCAAACAGAGGCAAGGATGTCCCAAGAATTCTGATTTCCCTAACCTTCTGTACACTGCTCTCCAGCTGTGGATCCAGGTTGGAGGAAACTCATCCTTACGTGGTTACAGAGGTATCGAAAACCTTACGGTGGCAGCAAAACCTGTGATCGATGCCTGGATCACCACATACTCGACCGGGCAGGGTCAGAATCCAACTGCTGATGGAGCTGCGAACTTAAACACTCATACCAAACACATCTAGCTCTGCCGGCAGCTACAGACCACTTTGTGCTTTATTTACCTTCTGTAACGTTCTTGTGTTTACTGCTTGCTCATGAGTGACCATTGTTTCAAGTGTATGTCTAATTCAAGTAGTTTTCGCCACGTGTTTAAGTAGCCTTGCACTTAGAAAGAATTTAGAAATCGATTACAAAGAAACTGTTAAATTAAAAAAAAAAAAAAAAAAAAAAAACTCTTCCTGAGGAGAAATACATAACTTTTAATAGAGGCATGTATGTTAATGACTGCAACTGAAATATTACCAAACCCCTACTAAGACGATATATTGTAGTACACTGAGAGCCTGCATGAGCAACATATCATCATCTATAATGACATGAAGCTTAAAATGTGGTACATAACAATGCCATAACAAGCCACTGTGCATATTTGTCATATATATATGTTAGGAACTATCTGTCCAGTTTTAGTGTGACTATACATTCATGTTTTACCTGACTTCCTCACAATTCACATTCCATGTTATAAGAAACATATGTAAAATAGGATGAAGACTGTGTAATATTATTGAAAGCTCATGAACAGCTGTAAAATGGACCTTGAAGTGAGACTCTCAAGTGTTTTTACACGATTAAGAATGATCTTTGGTAGCCAAGAAGTTACAGCGTATGTCACGTTACCACAAGGTCATGGGTTTGAATCCAGCCTTGGGACTTTAGTTGCATGTCAAACTCCTCTCTTCCTGGGAGGTCGGTAGCGTAGTGGATAGTGCCGGCGCCCCATGTACAGAGGCGATGCCTCGCTGCAGCAGTCGCAGGTTCGACTCCGGCTTGCAACCCTTTGCTGCATGTCAACCCCCACTCTCTCTCTCTCCCATTTCAATCTGTCCTGTCTATTAAAGGCAAAAAGCCCAAAAAATAATCTTTAAAAAAAACTCCTCTATTTGTCTGTAATCTACTCTGTCATCTGTCAAATAAAGGTGAAAATGCCACAATAAATGCATCTTAAAAAAAAAATAACGTCCTTTGATCCTCAAAAGAAACACTGACTCATCACGATTTGTGATACTGGGCTTTATAAATTAAATTGAATCGAACAACAAAACCAAACAAATATGAAAGAGAAGTTTTGAATATTTTAATAGAAAGTAAGCCATACAGACATAACCATACCATGCGTTTATTCCTATCATTCTCTGTTAATGCCACCCTGTTGAATTCAGACAGTGACAGACCTCATCAGGGGTCTGCCCATTGGTCCGACATCCCATTGTTCCGACCATATTAAACCCATTGTTCCGAAGTCCCGTTGTTCCAAAATCATCATGATGCCCTGTGGTTAAGGTCTGGTTAGGTTTAGGCACAAAAACCACTTGGTTAGGGTCAGGAAAAGATCATGGTGTGGGTTAAAATGAAAAAGAAAGTGGCAAACACATAAGCCGTGAGCCTGCTCCGCCTCAAGCTTTTCCCACCTGACCCAGAGCCGGTCGTGGCGCACCATCAAGGCAGAAATACGCCCGCCGGGAGCCGTTCAGCACCACGGAGAGCTCCCCACACAACCCGGACCGCAGAGTTAATAACAGGAGGTTATGGTGTTTCATTCTCTCCTCTCTATGACACATGTATCTCGACCAGTAGCCTACTTTTGTTGCGTCTGCTGATCCTCTATGGTACACAAATAGGCTACAGTAATAATCACATATCGGAACAACGGGACGTCGGACTAATGAGAGGTCGGAACAATGAGAGGTCGGAACAATGCTACGGCACCCCTCATCACACAGTAAAAACATAAGTCATTTACATTTTTGTCTAACAAGTACTGAAAGGAGGCTACAGGATGAGTGAGAATACATTAGTCATACCCAACAGAAATCTGAGGGTACATGCACACATCTCCTTTTCACTATAGTTCAATAGTTTCTTAGCCTTTAAAGACGAGGTACAGAATGGCCACCCATGAGACAAATATACCGAAACAAATCAAACATCCACAATTCCTAATTGCGTCACATTGAGCCAGGAATTATTCAGAAGAAGATTCTTCTCCATTAAATGCTCTGCTCAGCAACATTAGTCCTCACAGGGAAGTCCCTGACTTGTAGATGTGCGATAGTTTTTTGTTTTAGCAACTAAAAGGACAGTCTGAATGTTGTGCTGCCTAAGCTTTGCATCTCTTCCAGGTACAAAAGTCCATTCAGATGTTGTCGGCTGCCGAAATGTATCTGGAGAGAAAGTTCTTGATCTCAGAGATGTGCTTGGTCTCTTTGATGGTGGTGTCTCGGCTGCGGACTTGAAGGAGGCCGCTCTCTAGCGTGTTCTCACTGATCACCACAGTGAAAAGCACTCCCATCTCATCATACCTACAATGCATCGACACAGAGACGCACATCAGTCCACAGCAAGAGACACACTGCTTATTTGCTGCTTTTACTAATGAGCAATTTTGCTTCAGAACTGCACTTTACTTTGCGTTCAGCTGCTCCATTGACATTGGCAGAGTTTCGAGATACCCAGGCCACGCAGAGATCTTAGCCTCCATAAACTCCTGCAGCAGCCCTTCACACACCTACGGAATAATAAGATATTAATATTCTTTCAGTAATGCCGACCGAGCAAAAAAAGTTCAATTAAAAAAGAACCCTTTCAACCAGCACTTGCCTCACTTTCTACAGTGGATTCACACAGATCAAGATATAAACAACAATATTCACTGATGTCCACTCATATTACGTTCTTCTTACCTGCCTCAGCTCCACAGTGGCTCCCCTGCCAATGTCTAAAGCCACTTTGACTGGAGCCAAAACTGGATGCAACTTCAGAACCTGAAATCAACAGTGACCAAAGAACTCAACGACAGAGGATCACACCACAAAAGAGAGGGCAACTGTCAAGTGAGAAGGTGGAATATTAATCGTCTGCACAGCTGTGGGTCATCACCTTTCTCTGATGCACTTTCTGCTTGCTGTCTTCTTTCTTGAGCTGCTGGAGCGAGTTGGACAGAAAGGCCATCACACCACGGTCCATGTTCCCGGTTATTGAGATGACGTGAGGAACTGACTTACGACCATCTCGACGCTGAAGCAAGTTTAGAAAGACAATTAACACTGCGTGTGATTGATTACACGGAAGAAAGGCAACAATAGCAGAGAAAAGCTGCTCCTGTGTATTAACATTGACGATGGCTTTGTCCTATTCAAGTGTCCCAGTAAGGGCGAAGACATATTTGCTTTTAACCACACATACATGTAGACAACCAGCTTCATCGTGAACAGAACTGTTCACGCACTAGCCTATGTACTAAAGCTACTGAAGGATTCCACTAAAGGGCAAACCAGAGAGCTCAGACAGTTAGAACTTGTGGATTTGCATGATGTTAACAAAACTCATGGTGACACTTGAAGAGGTTACTATATTGTAAATTCTGAGATCATAGCAGAAAATCTGTCGCCAGTTGTTTTGACAAGCGTATTTGTCACTGTGTAGCAGAGCGTACGACTTGATAAATGAGGCTTGGATTATACTGCAGTTGTGTGAGAATTTGTAAATGGATGTTATGATATAGTTTTGCTTTTGTCAAACGCTGACCTGGATGACTTCAATTCATCAAGACTTTTCTTGAAGAATTCAACGTAACACAGGGCAAGTAAATAATATATAAATGGTCATTGGGGGGGGGGGGGGGTGAAGTATTCCTTTAAGTCATGATGGTGTCAAAGTGAGCCAGCATGCTAATACCAGGACGCTGAAACTGAAGCAGTTACATGAAATTCTAAACTGTGTTATATGTGCTTCTAACCACAATGTATTATGTTTTTAACTACTGTTGACATCTTATTTTGTTTATTATTCTAGGATGACAAGGTTAACATTGCAACTGCAAAGCTTCTACATCCTGTATGTGACTTTTCAGCAACAGCAGCTTGACAGGTAAGAAGCTAAATTCAGACGTACAGTGCAGACTCACCTGTAGTTTGGTATGGACTCCTTTGTGTGTCTGCAGCAGCTCCATGTTTCCTCTGCTCCATAGCGTCTCCAGGGGCTCCTCTCCCCATGGGAAACTGTAGATGATCCTCACACCACGAGACGCCGCCTCCTCAAGTTCCTCCTCTGGGACATCTCTGCTGCTAAAGTCCAATGGAGACAGGGCAAACTGCAAAGACATGGGCAGACGTGATTTCATGTACCTGAGATACAATCTTTGGCTCCTCCCCAAACCCCCTCTCATCTCATTGTTGAGTTTTGGAACTAAAGTCTTACATACACATCAAAACATCAGCAGCTTTCTGTGGGTAATAGTAGTGTCTGGGGGGGGGGGGGGCTTGCAGGAAGATCAGGGACTGAATCTTAGAGTTAGAAAACTATGTATCAGTGATGGGAAGTCATAAGTTACTTAGACCTTTTCAGACTAGACTGGATTCAGTGTAAGAAGAAAATAGGACCATAAACCTCTTTGTGCTCCAGCTAGCACTACACAATATCAGCTAATATGCATATCTGAATAATGATCTATTTACTTAAAAGGTCCAGTGTGTAGGATTTAGGGGCATTTATTGGCAGAAATGTTATATAATATTCTTAACTATGTTTTCATTAGTGTATAATCACTTGAGAATATCAATTCTTGTGTTTTTCGCACCTTAAAATGAGTCATTTATATCTACATACGGAGCTGGAATTCCCCATATTTTTCTCTACAGTAGCCCAGAACAGACAAACCAAACACTGGCTCTCGCTAGGACCATTCACTTTTTCCCATCAGCCACCATAGTTCTCCTACACCAGAGAAGATTCAGTTATGCAGTTTCAATGCTTGATGCCACTAAATCCTACACACTGGACCTTTAATGCAGTGCTCTGAAACACTCCTTCATATTAAACAACACTCACTTTCCTCCACCACTTCAGTCTCTGTCGCATCCAGTGATCCAGCCACTGGGAAGAGGTACGAGTAGAGCAGAACCACACCAGGGACGTCTGGGTGACCTCAGCGGGGCTGACAGAATAGAACCATTACATTATAACTACAGTAGCACCGCACATACTTACCTGTTCATTGTATTTGTTATGAAACACAGTAATGCTTTTTTTTTAAGCAGGGGCAGGTTCCACAGTGAGTTGTACATATTGCTAGTGTCTCACAGTCAGAACAATGTGTGGACAGGGTTTAATGATTAAAAAAGATATTTAACTTTTGCTGGTAAAGTCAACATAATCGTCTTCATATAAGATGCGAGTGATATGAATAGAATCTTATCAAGCCATATTGAGTATGAAGGAGCTTAATTCATTTGCTCTCATTTCAAAATCTCATCTGGAGAATCTGAAGTACAAGAATAAACGTTTTACAAGTATGTGTCCATACACTCACAGACAGACAGACAGACAGATAGAAAGACAGACAGTAGATGAAGCCTCACCAACCAGAGCCATCTGAGGGCTGGAAACACAGACCAGTCTCAGCCAGGCCGAAGGGCAGCTTCCTGTTTACCAGTGCCAACGCCGGGACGGCCTGCTCCAAGGCACCTGAGAACAATTTTTTTTCACTAGTTGAGGGTAGGTGTCATCAGTTATCTTCACAAGTGTGTTGTGCTATCCCTTTGTCCCTTAACAAAATTGGACTGATGCGATATTTGGTTCAAATTCAGTTTATAGACTGATATGATGGATGGAGCTTGAACTGGGATGGACTCAACCAAGGTCAAGAAAGTCACCTAAGACTTCCAATTATTTCTCATTTTACTGTAGCACCATGAAGGTTTGCTGAACCAGCATGCTCCATCTTGCAGTCAGGGCTGAACAATATGGAGAAAAAAAAAAATAAATCAAATATTTTTTTACCAAATAAATCAGTGATATTACGGCAATAGTGTAGGACTGATTTTTGGTGCTTTTGTAAATATTTACATAGTGAGATATTTGATAAATACTCATCAGTAAAGCAGATACAATGAGTAAGTGGGTAAAAGCAAATAATAAAAAGCTAGAACAGTCTGGTAAATTCAGAAAATTACATCACCTTACTGAAATACAGCCTTTAAAACCAGAAAAGGACCCTTGCAGTATTACGATATCCAAAATCTAAGACAATATTTAGTCCTATATCATGATATCGATTTTTATATTGCCAGCTTACTTGACATCTCCTTGCAATAGGACCAAACTTCATGCCATCATAATCATCATACACTATATACTAGTGCAGCTGCTACTTGTCATATCGCACCAGTATCATAACAATCAAACAGTGAGTCTCTATACAGCACTCTACCTTGTAGAAAGTTTGTCCTCAGAGATGGAGACCCCTGAATGAGCGTCTGTACCTTCTGGATGAGCTGCTCCCTGCTCAGTTCTCGCTGTTCAAGTATGTGTTTTAAATGTTCAGACTCAACAACCCTCAGTTGTCCCCGTCCATCTGTGGCTGTGTCCCTGCTGATGCTGCTGCTCAGAGTGTTGATCCCAAACACCTGAGCTGTGGACCTGGTCACAGAGTGCCACCACTGCTCCAGCACGTTTCTCCTCAGCTCCATGCCCAGAGGTCCATAACTGCAGCTCAGCCCACGCTGGAACAGCTCCGTGTTAGTCTGACCAGGTGAAACATAGTGTCTGTCCACGCAGAGCTGCAGCAAAGTCCTGACCTGATCCAAATGATCAGTGGATGATGTGCTGCAGTGTCTCCTGCTGTGCTGCAGGGTCAGTGTTATTCTGCACTGGGAGGTTTTCAATACCTGTAGGCGCCTTGATAGGACGTTTCTGACACAGTAAGACAACATGATGATAAGCTTGACCAAAGTAAATCCAGAGGTTGTCTTTTCAAGTGATGATTCTTCATGAGTAAAACAAGAACGCCAGCTTAACTATGGTCCAACATAAAATGCTGTGTTAAGGAAAAGATAAACTATGATCGTTAAAATGTTAACAAGGTTTTAATGTAGCAAGTTACCAAACAGCCTTTCTTAAAGTAAAAAGGAGAGTAAACTGTTTGTGTTGAACACTAAAATCAAGGTCCAGTAAGAGATGACTTTATCCTCCGTCTGTTGAGCGTCAACAGCATATCTCAGCTACCTAACGGCATATATGCTACGTACCGGAAATGCTGTGCAATTAAAACAAATGCATTCGCATGACTTTCTTACCACTGTTGTTGCATAGTTATTGTTCAATGATAACCGCTAGGAAAAGTTTGAATTTCACTGTAATACATGTGATGTATGATCCGGAAATGATAACGGGCATGACCCGCCCTACTCGGCCTCCTATTGGCTGATCCTGATACTCCCTTCTTATCCTAACCAATCTTACACCTCATATCTAAATCTAACCAATCAGACCAACGAAGGCAACGGACACTAGCCAATCAGAGGGAGAGGAGGGCGGGTCACGCCTTCCCTAGGAAACTAAAATAGCATCCGGGTTACAAATTTTATATTAATAGCTGAGACCTCTCAAATAATCGGGAAAATTATATGTAATAAAAACAAATGACTTATATTATGTCTGAATTGACATCTCCCTCGTACAATTTTATTTCTTATCTGTATTAGTTTTTGTTCTATGTTTTCTTTTGATATTGTTTTGTTAGAATGACATTTTTTTTATATATATATTATGAAATCTCTCTCTCTGTACAATGTAGTGTTATATTTGAAATATGATAAAAAAAAATTCAGGTGGTGGTGTCTTTCTGTAGTAACTGGATATTCTAACACATTTTATGTTTGGTATAACTGTGTCATGTTCACTTAGATTTTGTTAAAATATATATTTCATTCATTAAAGGGGAACACATCCCAAATTAAGCAGTCCAATATGTTAATTCCATGGCTTAGGAAAATTTAATCAATGTTTGTGAACATGAGCTACCGTCTCAAGGCCAGAAACCAGAGAAGTGAGCCTCAAACTTGTGATGTCATTATCAGCTGTTGTTTTTAGTCCTGAGGCAGAAAATATACCCATATAGAACATTCCCCTGGGTGCTCTGTGTCGTCCATATGATCTATGATCAGTATTCTCAACGGTAACAGCGACCCTGAACTTAAGTTCTATCTTAACGTGCACTAGACAGTTAGGTTGGGCTGAATAGGTTACTGACTCCAAAAATGTAGGACAGGAACATCCAGAGGTTGCAAACAGCCATAATGCCCAATAATATACACCTTGTTTTAAATCCTTGGAGCATTGCTTTTCACAAGTCAGCTCAATATTGGTATTATAATGCAAAGCGTAACTTATTTTAATCTGCCTTCAGTCTACTCACTTTGAAACATCTAAGGCAATGTCAGAAATGTGTTCAGAGTATGGCTTGAGTCATGCATTCCTGATACTACCAGGTTCACAGGTGTGTGTGTGTGGTTTAGAAGCACCAAGATCCACATTAAAACAATCGCAGTTGTAGTAGTTCTCCCAACCCAACTTTCCCACACAGTCAACGCATCACACAGGTCCCGTTTTCTTGTTTTTATTTAAAAGGGTCACACACACCCTTTTATATGATCTTCATAACATCACTTTAAACATACCACGAACTGAAAACATTGCATTACCTAGTAAAAATAAATTACTGAGGAATGTAACAAAAAAACAGTCAAGGAAAAATTGCGGCAATCGTAATTGCACTATTGGAGACGTGTCTATGACTCCATTTAATGCTCTGGGTTTACTGAATATTTCCAACCCTGCTGTAAGCAAAACAAAGTTAAACAGTACAAAGGATAATAATAATAATAACAATAATTATAATAATCATACTGTAAGATTTCAAGACTAAACCCAAATCATGTTGGTTCCATATATTGTGCGTATATCATATCTACTGTGGGAAGGGTGGTGGCATGGGGTAGGGCACCATTGGTGGTGGGGGTGGTGGCTGTTGGGCCTGTGGTGGTGGTTGAGAGTTGAATGGGAATGGTGGGTGGTTCATGCCATTCTGAGCGGCTCTTTGCATGGCCCCAAACTGAGGGGGGCCCTGGAAGCTTTGGTTACCAAAGGCACCCACCTGGTTTGCTGGAGCACCAAAATTACCCTGTCCATTGCTGTTGCTATAATTGTTGTTGCCATAGCTACCACTTGAGTTACCACTGTTGCCCCCATAGCTGCCACCATTTTGGACCTTATTGCCACCAAAGGCACTCTTCGGCCCACTGCCAAACCCCCTATCACTGTCCCTGTCCCTGTAGCTACTACCGCCAAAGTTGCTCCTCCCACCCCCGGAATACCTATCCCGACGGTCATCCTTGTAGCCACCTCTTCCCCCCCTTCCACGACCTGAATTAGATGAAGACAGGAGAGGGACAAAAGGGGAGAGAGTAGAGTGGGTTCAGATTATTAATACACTGAACCTACAATATAGCAATGACACAAAGAGACACTGTCAAAATAAATAAAGCCCCTTTCAGTCATGGAATATGTCAGCATAACTGGAAACAATATGTATTCATTTAGTCCAGGCTGAGCTGACATGACAAGAATCTCAGCAACTCTGCTCAGTTTACTGACGAATCTTTGTGCTTTGGAGAGCATTTATGTAACATAGTCCATGTCTTCAAAGGGGCTTTTTAGATTATTTCAACAATAAAATTCAAGAATATTTAATGCCTAATATTAATAAGACTGAATTTAGGATATTTAAAGACATTTTAAAGGACCCTACAGACACTCTGTACTAAAACATATACTGCATCTTCCTTGACAGTCATTATTAATGTGAAGACGTTTACCTCCTCTGTCCTCGGCCATCTGGATCAGCTTGGGGTTAATGGCCTGGTTGGCCTCGCGGAGCACAGAGATCAGGTCACTGGCCTGTTTCATGTTGTTGGGGGTGAAGAAGGTGTAGGCTGTGCCCGTTTTTTGACTTCGGGCTGTGCGTCCAATGCGATGGATATAATCCTCGGAGGAGTTAGGGTAGTCATAATTGATGACAAATTTCACATCCTCCACATCTGTGAAAGTGTTGCAGTGTGGCAAAACAAAACATGGAGGCCACACAGGATTTTGCACACCACAACAGCCAGATCAAAGGGAAAAGTTAGCAACTGTTGAGGCTGGGGGAAGAAAATGGTTTATTAGGCTGTGGAGGAAAGTGTTAAAACAACATCAGATCGCGTATACATCTACTCCATGGGAATACTACTGTGGGAAGAGAGAAACGATGCACACTCCGATTGCTTACCATAATCAAAAAGATCCAAAAGACATTCACTCTCCCTTTTGTTAACCAAGGGAGAAAAAAAATGGATTTAAGTCTTACCATAAAGGAGTATGCATTCACTAGTCCTTTCCCAATGCAGCGAAATCCCCCACAAATTGTCAAGTGACATCCAGGAGCTTCTACGCAGTTGGGCCACGATATGCACTGGGGCCTCCTCATGTGCCAATATAGGACCATTCAGGGGTACATTTTTGCAGGTCCGTTTTTCCCAGTACACTCTCAAAAGAAGCTTGATATTAAAGGCCGCACTGCACGTCTTGCCAAGACAAAATAGACCAAGTACTAATTTGAACGGGGCCCCCTTCCAAAAAAATGAAAAAGGCCCAAGCATTGAACCCTGTGGGACCCCTCACCGAGCACGGAACAATTCCCCCCGCCCCTTCATCAGTCTCATCAAGGCAAGATCTTCCAAGAAGCCAGTGTTCACTTGAGAAAATGTCTCTCGTTGGCAGGTCTCGACATGACTATAGAAACGCAGGCGAGGGAGGAACTTTGGTTTGAGCTGTCTCACTCTCTTTTTCCTCTCACTAGATGTTCCCACTACCCCCTAAACACATGTGCCAGGTCTCATCAATTTTCAGAGACAAATAAAAGATTTCAAACTGCTCTCTCCATTTCAAGAAATCCAGCACTTTGACGGGAAAAGAAAACAACTGAAAGCTTAGACAGGCTCACAAGCACCCATGCTGTGTGATACAAGCTCCGAAAGGTAACAATTGTTCCAAATCTCAAACAAGTGACTTGCAATACAGCGCTCTCTAACACAACAGCATGCAAGGCAGAAGTCACAACATCAAGCATATCTTTTTTTTCTTTTCTTTTTCTTTTTTTTTTTTTTTAAACGTTTGAGTTGGAAACAGCTGGATGGCATTTGTCAGGTGAAATCCATGGACAGAGAACAGATGTGTGTGTCTTTCAACAACATATCAGAGACCAAGGCTTAGCCACAGAGCCTTTTGAAGATCACTGGCACACAACAGCTTTCACCTCTCTAGGCCCACTGGGTGGCAAGCCAGTTGAGCACTTCCAATATGTCATCCTTCTCCCTCTCGAGGCCTGGGACTGTCATGCCTAGCGCCTGCCACAAAGACTCCACCTTAAGGTGAGAAAAACTCAGAAAATGCATAGAAAAGTTAAAGAAAGCAAAACCACTTTCTTTAAAGTAAGTGTAACACTGATAAAAAATGTGTTGCTACTTAATGACATACTGACCCAAGCCACGGGAAGCCACATCTGTAGCGATGAGGATTGGAGCTTTGCCGTATCTGAACTCTGAAGAGAGAGGGATAGTATTTTAATAAATTACAGAGCAGCATGTGATAGGGTTAAATGTTTTTTTAAAAATTAACTTGCAATGTTATTTATCAAATCTCACCATTAAGGACCCAGTCCCTCTCCTGCTGACTCTTGTCTCCATGAATTCCCATTGCTGGCCACCTGTAACAGACAAATTAATTACTAATGCAACGAGAAGTACAGGGACTGAGAAAGAAAAAATACCATTTGAATAGCTAAATGTTATCTTTCCAGATGAAAAGACAAGTCAAAATAAACCAAGGACATTCTTGGAGGGAATGGAAGAGAAGAGCCTTACCCATCTCTTCTCATCCTCCTGGTGAGCTCATCACAACGCCTTTTGGTCTCCACAAAAATAATAGTCTTGTTCTCCTTTTCGCTCATTATCTCCTCCAGCAAACGGATCAGTCTGACAGAGATGACAAAAAGGAGGATGACACTAAATATTATCAAAAATGTATGATGTCAGTGCAACAGAGATTATGCCTCTACTGATGCAGTATAGTCATAGACTGATTTAAGATTAAAAACACTTTCTTCCAACTACTTGCATATTTAAAAAAGGAACACGTATGGCCAAGGACTGAGACAAAATTTTTCTCCATCACATCAGCTGACTGCTGCTAATGAAGAGTTAGAAATCATCTACTCACTTGTCCTCCTTCTCCATGTCATTGCAAACATCAACTATCTGCAGGATATTGTGGTTGGCACTGAGCTGCAGTGCGCCAATGTTGATCTGGATGTAGTCCTTCAGGAAGTCCTCAGCCAGCTGGCGAACTTCCTTAGGCCAGGTGGCACTCCACATCAGGGTCTGACGGTCTGGCTGGTAAAGACAAAAAGGAGGATATCAACACTATCTCACAGCTTTAAAGTAAATTAAACACATTTAACAGTTAAAGGATGCACCACTCATATATAGTATCGCCAACATCTAATCTGGGTGAGTTAAGTATGAGTATTGGTGGCAGGTTGTTAGGTCAACTTGTGTGGGCATGATTCCTTTCCCTGGAGACCTGAGTCTTCATGTGATTTGGATGCTGGGCATAATATTTCTCATAAACAATGCAGCTGAGTTGTATTCTCTTTACTTTGAGTTTGTCTCAACAATATTAATATGCAAACTGTCTGCCAAGTTAAAGAAAATAACACAAGTTACCCGAATTTGTTCCACTATTTTGCGGATCTGAGGTTCAAATCCCATGTCCAGCATGCGGTCAGCTTCATCCAGCACCAGATAGGTGCAACGACGTAAATTGGTCTTACCACACTCCAGGAAGTCAATGAGACGACCTGGGGTAGCAATGCAAATCTCAACACCTAAAAATAAAACAGGGAAACCATTATAACAGATATTCAAACTTAAAAAACAAACAAACAAACAAAAACCTTTATTCATTAAGCGACATTTAATAGCAGCAAATGAATAAAGTAATAATTACAAAGTGAGAGTCACAAAGTGAGCATACCCCTCTCAAGGTCCCTGATTTGGGGTCCTTTGGGCGCACCACCATAGATGCAGGTGCTCTTGAGACGGGAGGCCCTGCCATATTCAGCAGCCACTTGTTGCACCTGCTGAGCCAGCTCACGGGTTGGCGCCAGCACCAAGCACTAAAGAAAGATGGATACAATTATCAAGTCTATAATTATCAGATAGTGCAGCCTTCACAACAAATACATTGTTCAGACATGTACGACTCATATACATTGAACTGATACAACTACTTTTGTGCTTATCATTTTATGTTGGATAATCTTTGGACAGAGCCAAGTAACTTCACCACAACCAAGAGACAGTGGTCCCTGCAGACCAGGAACACGGCTGCCCCAATTAAACTGGCTCAGTAAAGCATGCCAAGCTTTAATCATAAGCAATTTATCTTCCTCCTCCCAAAAAGATGATAACCCTACTCATAGCATAATACCATGTCCCTTTGAAAATCCTTCTTGCAGCCAGGTGAAACACAAGAGATTTGTCTCTTGTGTTGATTTGTCTGCACACCATATCAAATTTCAGGAGAAGGCGGCTGTTTAGAGCAATGCATCGATCAGTATGATATGAAGACTGGGCAGCATCTTTAATTGTGATGGCTTGAAAATAATTTTACTGTTCTTCAAAAATAGTAAAAATAAAATGGACGTTGTCAATCTCTTCCTGTGCCAATGGAGACGTCAGGTCAGAACACACACTAGGACAATATATTTTCAAGTGTACTTACAATAGGTCCATCTCCATGCTCCAAGAATGGCTGATGTTGGATGTGCACAATTGCAGGCAGAAGGTACTGAGGAACAATAAATAAATAAATAAATGAAGGGCTGAGCTCTAATACACATCTTAACTCAAGGTGCACATATATCAGTGTTCCACTCATATATAGTATCAGCAACATTTGATCTGGGTGAGTTAAGTATGAGTATTGGTGGCAGGTTGTTAGGTCAACTTGTGTGGGCATGTATTTGATTCCTTTCCCTGGAGAGCTGAGTCTTCATATGATTTGGATGCTAGGCATAATATTTCTCAAAAACAATGAGTAGTAGTCATTAACTTCAACAACATAAGCAGGATATATGTCTTCCCTCAGCCAATGAGTCTTAACACTGTTTCAAGTTGCAACATCTTATCTTAAATGTTTCTGTATTCATTATGCTAAATATCAAGCCAATCACTCTAGCCAACAGTGTAATGAACCTTGTCCAGTTATATCCAATTGAAACTGCTTTCTGACGGGTCTAAGTAAAAGGCAAAAGTGTTATGTCTTAACAATCGGTGGGTGACAACAAAATCTCATATGGGTACTTTACTTACAGCAAGGGTTTTCCCAGACCCAGTCTGAGCGATTCCAACCATGTCTTTGCCACTCAGGGCAACTGGCCACCCCTGAGACTGAATCGGAGTTGGCTCAGTCCAGTTCTGTTTAACAATAACTTCCATGACGTAGCCTGAAGATGTAAGATATCCAAGTTAAATTGTTGAACGCCAAACCTTCTGACAATGACACATGTAACTGTGAACTGTTCAAAATTATGGGAATGATGCATGAACTTCTACTCACTTGGAAATGCAGCTTCATGGAATTTTACAATTGGTTTTGGGCAATCTCTGCCTTTGACTGTAACTTCTTTGCTTCTTCGATACTGTTCAATCTCTTGCTGAAATTGAAAGAGGAAATGTAAAAAAACACGACCATGTTCAATACACAAACACACAAAAAACACAGAAACAGCTACAAGCAAGTCTTACAAGTGGTCTGCGTGTGGCATCAGGATGTTCCTGGTAGAAGTTCTTTTGAAACTTTGGAAGCTCGTCAAGGTTCCAGTGCTTTTTCCGCAGCCTCTCACCAGGGTTGCCAAACTTGCCTGGAGGAGGTCCACCCCTATTGCCTCCTCCGCCACCACCAAAGCGAGGAGGTCCTCCACCATACCTTGTGTAGAAGAGTGGGACACATAACGTTAAGAATGGCCAGAGATTGTGCCCATTAAAAGGGGCAGTCCACAAATTTCTCACACAAAATCAGTTAAACAGTCGTGATTAGTACAACAAAGCCTGTGTCCTTGGAGGTCTCTGTATGATTAGAAAGACAACATAACTTGATTATTGTGAAGTACAGGGCAGTATACAGTGTTGGGTTGTATCCTAATGTTTAGGATTTAAAGTAAGAATTTCTTGCCTCTGCACACTGATTCAGATTTTTCTTTCTTTATTCCTTAAAAAGATCTGTCTATTGTAAGTTCCCCAACGTTATATACAGGCAATACTAAATCAGCTATATACACAAATTCCCTCTATTCCCTGTTTTCTAGCACTATATAAATCAATTGCACACAAGGGGAGGGGTTTTAAATTACTTAGCACGTTTTAAGATAGATTAATCAACATGTAAGGAGGACACAGATCTTCTAAACACAAACTGTTTATGGCATGGAAGCAAAACTTGGAGCTGTTTGCATTACAAACACTGAGCATCTCTGGCGTCCTTTCATAACAACAGTTTCGTTACAAAGTGTTAATGTAACCAAATTCAACACTCCAAGTATAAATTGACAGCATTTGAATTTTGCCGTATTCATACCTAAATACCCACCATTAAGTGACATTTAACGACTATTACTGAATTAAGATTGGCGTGACCTGTTTATACACGAGAAAACGAGCACATTAAGGGGCTGCAGGAAGAGACACTCTTAATGGAAAATGACTCGTTAAAAATAAATTGCGACACAAATCTTCGTCTACGATGTGCATCCGCAAGAAGAGACACCACTGCGTCACATGACAACATGAAGGCTGCTGTGCTGCTAACGTTAACGGCTCAGCCGCCGACACAGAACCGTCGTTAGCTGCCATTTTACCTCCAACCGGCAGGAAAACGGTGAATATTACAGATACGTCAGCGCAGGGACGCTTGACCGCATAAAATGTGTATCACATGTAATACACGATATAGCAACATAGCAGCCGGTGGCGACAAAACATACATGACAAATGTCTTGTTTTGAGGATGCAGCCGTGACAGCCGTGCCGCTAGCAACCGTATGCTAAGCTGTTCATCTCGGCTGTCAACGTTAAAACACGCAGAGCAGGCATTTGACTCACCCTCTGTCTCTGCCGCGATCTCTGTCCGAAAATCCAGGCATTATGCAGCAGACTACTGTGGTAGAAGCAGATTACAAAACAGAATATCAATCTAAGAGCTACAGTCGGCACAGACAAAACAAAAAGAAAATGCCGGCAGACAAAAGTCTGTCTGGAGAGACGGATGTGAGGTCATACGAGGCGGATAACATTGTATCAATGCGCGTCAAACAGTGGCACACCCCTGGCACTATTTTATTTCCGCACTGTTCATTATGTGATGTATCTAGAAACAGTTTTGCCTCTGTTATTACAACGTCCCCACACTTAACAATATTGAAAATGTATTTCGATATATTGTTAATATCATCACCTCAGAATTTCATTTTTGCTGGGAAAATGTACTGTTTGATGTCTACAGTAATAAAAGAAGTACCGAACAACATCCAATCAATTAGAGCAAAGTACCATAACCATAAATCCAAATTTGGCCACTATAAACCTATATTTCTGTTTAAAAAATTAAATAAAACAGTGCAACATCAAGACAATTTTTAAATTAAAAAAATAAGAAAGCTGCAAAAACCATAAAGCTGTGCCCCTGGCTCTGATGTTGTTTTGTCGGTTCTTTATATGTTTTCTCCATTGTCGAGAAAACAAAGAAAAAAGAAAAAAAAGACTATAAACAAACAAATAAATAAATAAATAAAATAGAATAATACTTACTTTTGTCAAAATCAAGCCATTTAAACCATAGATTGATGAAAAAAAATGCACCAATTGTTCATAAAAAATCACCAAAATTCAGAAAATTAAGTGTTTGATGCTCAGATTTTTCTTGCAAAGGACCCCGAAACCCCCATTTCATATGTTTGCCCCAAATGTTGAAACAAAAGCTATGCCCTTGATGTGGAAAAAGGTGGTAGTGACGAGCAGCCTTGTATGTGTTTAAATTCACAAATTTTATGTGACAACTGTGCGAGCTGTAAGAAGAGAGTAATGAATACACAATATAAACAGGCCAAGAGGGAGATAAACACTTTTGTGTTGCATCCTGAGAATAATATTTGAAGCTCAGTTGGGTGCAATAGTTTTATTAAAGCTTCAGTATTAAGGATTAGAGGTCATTATTGTATAATCACCTTAAACCAAGAATCGTTGTTCTTTCGGTACTTTATAAGTTTATATCAACACATGGAGCAGGTCATCTTCCACACACTCTGCCACGTTGTTTCTACGGAATTCCAAAAATGGAAAAAAACAAAAACTACATCTAGATAAGCCATTTGCATTTTTGCATCGGCCACCATAGTTCTTCAACACACTTGGTACATGGTTTCAAGGTTTCAGTTCTGCAACCTCACCACTAGATGCCTCTAAATCCTACAGTAGATTTATAAATGTTCTCTACAGTTTTCCAGCGCTTTCATTGTTGTCTCTTTAGAGTTATGCTTTTGGACCCATTTGTTTTTTCTACTTGTTTCTTTAGTGACCTGAATTTCTCAAAAACTACTGAACAGATTTAAGTAAGAATTGCATAAAATAGGCCACAGCCAATGAACAATTGCAAAGCTACTTAGTGCAGATGAAACTGGACATTTTTAAATTTTTTTTATTTGGTTTTGATAGCCTGTTTGATATCATAGACCTACTGTTTCCTGTAATCGGATGCCAAAATCTTCTAGATGTGAACACCAACAACCAAATTAGGATCACTTTGAAATAGTACTGCAGATTGTTATGGTATTCCGTCTGTAGGTGGCATATCCCACGTGTAAGGTTTTTTTTTTTTTTTTTTTTTAAATCATGGGGCATCAACTTTGTGTGTGTGTGTGTGTGTGTGTGTGTGTGTGTGTGTGTGTGTGTGTGTGTGTGCAAAAGCTTGAAGCTTCAATGCCCTGTGCATTTAACATTATTGGATTAACACTGAAAGAGAATATTTACCATTATAAAACGTTTTACCTGCTTTTGTCAGGTGTAGTCATCACACAATGTTTTTTTAAGACAGTGTTCCTGAACATACATGTTGCTGTTGCATTGATTCTGGGTTGGGCTGCTGAGTGGGATGTATTTTTATTGTATGATTTTAAATACCATTATAACATTATTGATCAAGATTATGCTGTGACAACTGATCCAGTGATACTTGAGAGAAAAAAACAGGGTTAAGCTTAAAAATATATAGCTTTTATAATTTGAATAAATAATACATCATGTGATGTGTTGAGAGAAAGAGGCCAACATTTATTTAAATACGGTACAGTTTGTTTTAGCAGTTATAACATGGGGACCATTCATAGTAAACATACAGAATGCTTCAAAATAGCATAAACCTGTCAGCATGTGGGACGCAGGTGTCATCTGGTGTCTGTGTTTTATGTGCTTGGCAACCCTGCACACTAGCATCCTCACAAGGTATTAAAACAATGTTGCCAGTGAACACAACCTGGTCAGCAGTGATGTTTGACAAAGCAAATCTGTAGTTAATAAACAGATTTAGTCGTAGATAAGGTTGTGGTGTGATTACCCGCAAACTTGCTGAGATAAAGGAACAAATAAGCAACATCACACAACAAAGTCCGGTCAGATGATTAGCTTTTGTAACAATCTCCTCAGTGTAACAATATCATGTAAACATTTATTTGAGAGAGAAGTGCACCAATGTAACATAATTAATCAGAACAGTAACAGACTGGATGTATTTAGTAAATTCTTCTGCCACATAATGTTTTAAGATATTCCAGACCTCCTTCTCCATCTTGAGGCTTTTCTATCACAAAACAGTCTTCATTTGCTTCATGTTAAATATGTGGGACATGCTGGTACCTGCAGAGACAGGCAAAAAATCATTTAAAATGATAAAACAAAAATATTTGTTTTATTCTATACATAAAATATGCAAGCTATTTTCTTAGAAATTGGCAACAAATGAGATCATTTAAAAATAAAATCCATTTATTTTAACAAAGGAGTTGTCTGGCCATTATTCTAGTCTTCCTTTATTCCTCATATGTTAGTTTTCTTGTGCAGTACTACAAAAACAACATGACTAAAATGAAGATACACTAGCCTGAGGGAATATATTTATGCATATGCAGAGCTAGAATCAAAACCTGCAGCACGTAAGAAATTACCTCCTGTGCATATGATAGAGAAATGCTACAACACCAGGCATTTAAAAAAAGAAACCGTAGAAATAATCTAAATCACTTCTATTCACAGTGACAGAGGAATGAATATGGTTACTTTAGAAGCCTTTAGTTTAACTTAAGACCTTGAAGAGCAGCCTCTGTTGTGATGCGACACAGAAAAAGAAATCATTCTCAAATGTCCTACAATAACAGTTTTGAAACGTACCTCTCTGTGGTCAGCTGTGTCCCATCCGCCCTTTCCCAGTTCCTTCAGACTTATCAAAGCGCTTACATTTCATAGGCTTGTGTTCTGTGTTTCAAAGGGAGAGACATTTCAATCACCCAAAATACAAGTCAATATTTACTCTATTAATTTGCTGAATTTTATATTTTATAGCATTTTACAATTGCTTTGGCTCACTTTCACAACAGTTTCAAGGTCCCAAACACTGAACATTTCATGCAAAGAGCCAAACTGACTGCTGTCTTTACATACAAAAGCAAAACACTAAATCACATGTTCAGAGCACAGACTAAAGACAACATGGTAGTCAGTACTTGTTACTAACCATGCACACAATAGCTGAATCAGTATCAACATGTGTTTCCAGGCATTTCTCCTCATTTCAGAAATTTTCAACATAATCGCTCACTACTTCACCGGGGGTGTCATTTATAAAGCAGTGAGTAGGATCCATACTAAAAATGTATGTAGGGACAAAAGCCAAAGATGCTGCCACCAAAAAATATTTGACAATATCTACAATGCACATGTTTCTGCTGCACATGTGAACACAGAGTGAAAGTATTTTTGTTGGCTTCATTGTCTCATTTTCACTTGATTTCAAAACCACAGAGGGAAGTGCAGTCCACTATAATAAACCCCTGAGGCACAGGTGGAACTGCACATTGGCAGTGTGACCACCTGTAAAGGACACACACCGCAGCCTACTTCCCACCTTGACTAGTGACATCATAGATATCTATTTAGGATTAAAAATGACACAAATAGTTTGTTAATTGCTGTTGTGTTGTCTGCAATGCTTAGCTTGCTGAAATGTAGGTGTGTTTCCTGTTTTGTTTGAGCCTTAACATTGCAGTAAACGACTATTTGCTATGTAAAGATACACTGATTAATCACAACTTTAAAGCCACTAACAGGTGCAGGGCAGTGCTTAATTTGTAAAATTAGAAGTAGGGGAACACTTTGGGCCTCTGAGAGAGCAGTGTTCCCCCACTCCCAAAAGTGGGGGAACACTTTTTTAAG
>NC_065510.1:33872204-33884273 GCF_006386435.1 Epinephelus moara | reverse complement strand
TAAAATAAAATACATAAATAAAATAAAAATCAACCAGCCACCCTCCTCCCCTGACAAGTAAAGAACAGTCCCTAAAGTGCGGTGAGGTTTGTGGACCGTTACTGCCGCAAAGAGAGAAATGTGAACGGCTCGTTTCTCCTCTGACACGCCACATACCTGTGTGCCGCCATGGCTCTGTTGTCCAGGTACTGGGCAGTCATGACGCCAACGAAAGAGGAAATTAGGCTACTGGACCTGGAGTCGGACTTCTCTGTCGCGGGTAAGCCGTTATCTTGCGCCACGGAGCCGCTGTAGGCTAGTTAACCGCCGTATTCCTGTCTGTGACCCCCGTTCAACCCACAACTGGCGGGATTCACCTTTCGTTTCTGCTGCTGGTTGAAATCTGTACTCGCACAGCGTGCTGAATGATTTATTTTGCTCGCACAAAACTATTTTTAGTCGCAAATGCGAGTAAAATGCTCGCGCGTAGAGCTCTGTGGAAAACAAATCATTGCCTACAAGTAAAAAGAAATAAATAATAACTTAACTGCTCAAAGATACTCACATGTCTGGAAAACGAACCACTGCAGCAGCATATTGAGTGCTAGGTGGCCAGCACGCACCGTTATTGACCAGCGCGCGCCGTTATTGGACGGCGCATGGACACTAACCCTCTTGCGATTGGACTTTGAACTTATCCCACAGTAGTGGTACGTGAGGCACCGTAGTACTATGGTACTCCACCCTACAACACTAGTGACATCAGCCAATACTGTATGTAGTTTTTAGATGTGAAAAGTTCTAGACCCATGCAAATTGGTTCCAGAACGCATCAGGGCCTTTTCTGAAAAGATCCTGGTATGCGTTCCAGTACGTTCCGGCTCAAATTAAGCAGTGGTGCAGGGTATTACATTTAAGCAATATCACACGAGAGGGAGTGATGTTGTACTGTGATATCGTCACGGCTGTGATTCGGTCGTAGGCACGACCAAATACCTCCCTACTGAACAAAGATGATCAAATATAAGTGGTAATATTTTACTTACTGCAAAACTCCTTCAACAAGTCAGCGTTGTCTCTGATGAGTTCAGTGATGTTGGCTTTTAACTGGTAACTCATTTTCATAAGACTGGCTTTATCTTCCAGTAACTGGTCCTTTTCTCTTCTCCAGCTGGTTTTGTTTTTATTCACTATTGGAGGGAACAGCAAAACAGCAATGAATAGTCTCATATGTTATCATATTATTACACCAATCATCAACAACATGTGAAGTGCTTGTTTCTTTACAGTTACTGTTACAAACACCAACAGAATTAGGAAAAACTCACTATGGACCCAGAGGCAAATGATCCCGGCCAAGAGGAGAAGACACATCACACCCAGAATCACTAAATCAGCTCTGACATGATTCCTCTTTCCTGAGTTTTCACTGACGACTGACACAAATAAATGATAAACATCAAGCTTTTAAAACACATTAAATTAATGAATGTTTAGCCATATCTAATGTTACAAGCTGCAATTAATAAAATACAAGAAAATTAAATTGTTCAGAGTCAACAAAGTCCCACTGCTGTATCACACGACCAAACTACACAGAAACCTAAGACGAAAAGACACCTGCTTGTTGCTCAGGTTAGCGTGTCCGTACCTGGCTGCTGAATCTCTGCTGGTGTATTTGGTGACGTGCCCTCCACCCAGGGGTTGTCATACACTTTCAGGCTTTCTGCACTGACATAGATGTTCACCATACTCTCCTTATCATTCTGACCACAGTAAACTTTGTTAGTGATGCCAGGCTCGGCGTACAGGTCCTCCGACATCTTGTGGCTAATATAATTTAAAGATTGCTCGCAGTGTTACAAGGTTTGTTTTTAATCTTGATATAACAGCTGTGTCTGTCTCCTCAAAGAGGATAGACATCCACACTGATGTTTAAAAGGGGAAGAACCACAAAATAAAGGAAGTCATAAGTAATTACCATTTGGGCATTTCCCTTTAAATTTACCTGATCATCAGTGACCTTAGACATTTGATTTGTCCATAACCAGGGATAACAGTCAAGGTTCAGGGACCATTTATTGCTAACTAAAAAGCAACAACACACTAAACCAAATCAGAGACAACTAACAATAAGTGGCCACTCTGTGATTGTGAGGAGGGTGAAAGAAAGGATAAAAACCTTATAATGGCCATGCATGATGACTTTTTCCCTGTCAAATGCAGATTTAAAACAAGATGTTGGTCTACGGTTTACATTAAATGAAACCATTTCCACATATTCAACTATGTTTCAAAGTTTCTCTTCAGAAGACACATGTGGTGAATGTGGTGGTGTGGTTTCTTGTGCAATACAACACCAACACCATGACTGAAATGAGCACACATTGCCTTAGGGACACATTTAAGCAGAATTCCACACAGATCTGCAACATATTAGACGTTACCTCCTGTGCAACTGAAAGAGAAGTCTGACTATACCTGACATTTAGGACAGAAACTGTAAAAATAAATTGAATTCTTATTAATATGTAGGAGAAACCAATGGATAATTTTCCAGTTTTGATTGGAATCAGTGTGTTTTTGTCTTCAATGTACAGAAATTATTTTTTATAAAGTTTCTTCTCCGCTTGTGTTGCATCAGGCAGAACAGGTGTGTTTATCGCCAAAGGTCACCAAAACTGAGCACTTTGACATTTAACACAAATGCACCCACACCAGTGTTTTTACTTAGAGTTGGTGACATCATGTGATTCCCAGCAGAGCTCCACCCAACTTAGACCTGTGCTGTGTCTCAAATCACATACTTCCATCAGTACACTTCCATGTAGTGTACTGTTTGCACTATGTACTTATTGGCGTAGTGCGCGAATTTCGACAGGGTAGTGTTGTCTCAAACCAAACACGGCCGTTGTGCACTCACCGGAAATGACGACCGCAAATTAGTTAGCTAGCAAACTAGCATTAGCATCGCGTTATCGTTCGCGGTACCAAATCATTACAGACTGCTAAATTAACCCAATAAACCCACTGCTGGTTTATACCCGACAACAATATAGTGGTGCTTAGTGGAAAAGTTCCATACTCAACTTCTTGACCGTTTTGAGTGCACCATCCGGGTACTCATAGTGCACTGCATTTTTCCATACTTTCCATACACTCCATACTGGGAGTGCAGAGCCTACATGGGGTTGTTGCTCTGTGACTCTGGCGAGCTTAGTTGTGGTTTTGAACAGGTCCATTAAACTGGAGCTTGTAGAGGTTAAAAATGCAGCTGTGTGCTAATACTGGACCTAACTGCTCTGTGAAACAAGCAAAGGTTCAGCTGAACTGCAGCTAAACTGGTCTGAGCCGCCCACAGCAGGTGTGTCGGGGACCAACATCATCTGTGTGTCCAGTACCCATAGTACCATACTATTTAGCATGCCAGAAAAAACGAGTATGTCCCATTACATAGTATGTACCAGGATGTCCTACTGCATCTGGTTGCATTTTTCAGTATCCAAGCCAGCATGCATTACTGGCTATTCTGACCCACAATCCTTTGTGTTAAAACTACATACATTGCAAAGTAACAACAGCAGAGCTCCGGGTTGACCTCCATCTCTGGCAAGCTCAGGAAATGTTAAGTGATAGCGTAGCATGTCCCAGTTGTATGCATACTGCATGCAACAGTACGTACTTTACAAAGGCAGCTGCAGAATGTACTGATAGTAAAAAGAAAAAGTATGTGATTCTGAACGCATTGTGTATCTGTGTTGCTGCACTGTTACTGATTTCATTCTGATCTGCAATGTGGTTTGATGTTTCAACTGTTGTTCTTTTTTGTTGTACAGTACTCCCCCTACACAGTGATCTGGTGACTAAATGTATTGTCTGTCTGGAAACCTTATCCTGACAGAACATGTCTACTTACACCACCAACACCTTACTGCCATAGAGTGATATTATTCTGAAAATGTCAATCTAATGTGCATTATATCTTATCTTACTATATAATGACGAAAACTCTGTCTGTGGGTGTGTCTGTCTGTGTGTCTGTTCCACGTTTTTCTCCTCACTGACTTGGTCAATCCATGTGAAATTTGGCACAGTGGTAGAGGGTAATGGGAGGATGCAAATGAAGCAATATTACATAAACTGGCCAAAGGGGGGTGCTATAGCAACCAATTGAAATGGCAAACTTTGAATGGGCATATCTCATGCCCCGTATGTCGTAGAGACATGAAACTTTGCACAGAGATGCCTCTCCTCATGAGGAACAAATTTGCCTCAAGAACCCATAACTTCCGGCTGTATAGATTTTCTGCCAGTTTGAATTTTTTTTTTTTGCGACCAATTGTTTTTTTTTTTCAAAAGAGAAGGGCATGACATAATTCAATGACAGTAATACAACAAATAGTATATGCCAGTTTGAATTTTTTGAAAAACACTTAAAATCGATCTCTTCCTAGGAAGTTTGACCGATCTGCATGAAACTGGGTGAACATAATCTAGGGACCAATGTCTAAAGTTCCCTCTTGGCAAAAGTTGGAAAACTTACTAAAACTGAGCTTCTATAAGGCAATGAATATTGCAGAGGGCGTGGCTCATCACATAAAGGTGTATAACATCTCAAGGGTTTCACCAAGCACCACGCAACTTTGTAGGCATATGACCACACATAATCTGAGGGGACCCCTCCATTATTGACCCCATAAAACAAAATGGGGGCGCTAGAGAGCTAATTTCTTATCTAGGCCTAACCGCCATATCGATTTTTACTAAAGTAAAACAACAGAAAAACGCTAAAAAATGGCTAAAATGCGACCGATCGCTGTGGCTCCCCCTGTGGCCGAATGTTTGTTTGTTTTTTCTAATTTTTGGTATGACTAAGTCATGGTATGGTATGCTGTACATAATCACAGAAACTGTCAGTGTGTCATTCTGTCAGTCAGTTATTCTGTCTGTCCCACGTTTTTCTACTCACTGATGTGGTCAATCTATGTGAAACTGCACATAGGCATTGAGGATTGTGTGACGCCCCTCCCAGTGTCTTTGAGAATGTTTCAGCCAGTCTCATCAGAAAGCTGGCTGACATGGGAGGGTCGTTACCATGAGTAGGCTCACCTGGGCTTCCAAGCTATAAAAGCTGCCTAATCTGTTCACTTGGTCTCTCCCTAACTTTCAGCTGACATCCACTGAGCATCTCTGGTTTTGGTGTGCACCTTCAACACCTCCACAGAACACCTGACACTCACCCATGCATGGCTTTCATGACTGACTTTGCTGATCTACACACTCCATTGATTATTAAGTTAATTTTAGTTTAATAAATTCGGCTTGTTTTAAGTAAATCTTTTGTGTGGACTCCCTTCTTGTCACATACTCTGAGCCTGTTCGTGACAATTGGCATAGGTAGAAGGTGACAAAGCTACCAATGGGTATGGACTAGTTATCAATAGTCTTCAAATAGTATAGTGGTTCACATATTACTTACACTAACACAGGGTTGGGAATTGATCTGACAATAAATATACTGAACTATTTTCTGTGACCCGCACACACTTTGCAAATTTACCACATCGCTTCCAGACACAGCACTTGTGGCAGTGCCTTCTTTAATCTGGTTATAGTGTGTGTCATATAATCATTAATCCTGTTTCTGGCATCATAAATGAATCGAGCAAGAAGTTATACATTTAACTGTAAGCACACAACTACATAATCAAAGTTTTGCTTTCAAATGAAATGTTAAAAGAAATTAGTGAAATGTTCAGAGCTTCATGAATCTGTCCTGGTACTTAACTTTACGACCTTAAACCCGAGTTAAATCATGTCTGCAGCAGGTTAAGTTAAACCTCAGATACAGTGACCTCTACAGGACAGACTGAACCACACGTGCAGTTTAAAATGCAGGTTCAGAGGACACAGCAATGGGCTTTAAGTGATCATGTGACTAATACCCAAAGAACACAGACCTTAAACTGCAGCTAAGTTAATGACAGAGCAAGAGGCCTCATGACTTTGGTATTCATGTAGAAATAATCATCTCATCAGCCTTGTTTAAATGCTCTTTACATACATCATTGATTGATTGATTGATTGATTATTTTTATTTACGTGTCATGCACAAAGTGCCCAACCCTCATGGGTTTATAAGACACCAAAAAGAAAGTACAGTTGCAGTGTACATTTTTTTCCTTTTTTTTTTCATTTCATACATAATTACAGCCCCTTTTACAGCTCAGACTTTAAACAGAATATTCTGCCTTCTCTCCCACGCTTTGCAAATAAAATTTGCAACAAAAAAGATTCCCTTTCTAAAACACAACTCAAGTTTCTCATACTCGTCCCGCCAAAAGAAATCAGCATAAATAGAGGACATTTTAATAAAAAGTACATCCCTCAAGTCCTCATAAACAAGACAGTAAAACAGAAAATGGACCTCACTCTCAATTTCACCGAGCTCACACACCTGACAAAGTCTGTCCTCCTCTGGAATGGCATTAAACCTGCCGGTCTCTAAAGCCAAGGGTAATGTTCCTGAACGTAACTGTGCACATAATGATCTTTGTCTTTTGTTTAAATTATACTTCACATACATTTCAACATCATAACAGTTTTTTATGAGACAGTAAGTTCGTAATTTTGGTTTATACCATATATCGACAGACCACTTTTCCTTATACTTGAGAAACATATTATTCTTTAACTCCCGAATATTACAAAGTAACCTGTTATGAAAGATAAATGAAAAATCATTCAAATTAAATAAGGATTTCATCTCGTTAGCCCAGGGATGACCATGTAAAATGTCCCAAATAAAAATCTTTTTAGTGAGTCTCTGATCTGACATCCTTACAAGTCTATTCCACAGTCGAAGCATTTCACATTTATGTCTGATGTTTGGAGGTTCCCATCCCATATCTCCACAAATAGCTAAAACTGAAGTTAATTTATGCACTCCTAAAAAAGATTGAATAGCAGTAGTGCACAGCATTGCAACTTGAATATTCCCGGAAACCCCAAACACCAGAAGCATAATCAGACACAGGACAAACACATGAACTGTAGAGCTGTGTATAAATATGAAATCCCAGATTACCACAGTATTTAACTTTATTAAGCACAGATCCCAGGGCTCTATCTGCTGACTGAGATAACACACTAACCGCATCTCTAAATGTCATGTGCTCATCCAGTGTCATACCAAGATATTTATATTGATCAGTATATGACAGCACTATTGAACCAAGATTAAAAACAACTGGACTTCTAGACAGCGATTTTCGCCTAAAGTGTAGAATTTGTGTTTTGTCTTCATTAACCACCAGTCTCCATTTCCAGCACCATTCCACCACAATGTTCAGCATAAACTGCAGATCTTTTTCGTGTTCCGCCATTAAAACTACGTCATCCGCATATAATAATATCCCTACAGTTTGAGTTTCAACTTTAACTCCCAAATTAAATGCTTTAATTTCAAGAGCTAAATCATTTACATAAATGGAGAACAATGTTGGAGACAAAACATCTCTCTGCTTCACACCAAATTTTTGAGGAAACCATCCAGTTGTATATTCATTAACCTGAACACAGGCAACAGGTGCTTGATAAAGAGACTTGATGGCATAATAAAACTTTTCATTAACACCAGAATTTAACAACCTATACTGAAGAAGTTCCCTATTAATCCAGTCCTTTTTAAAATCAATAAAGCAAACATAAGTGGACTTATTCAACTTAATTCTTGCACGTATAATGGAAGTTACTGCATATATATGATCAATACATGCTCTGGATTGTCTAAATCCGTTTTGTTCATCCACAAGCAAACCTGTCCTCTCAAGATGGTCTACAAGTCTGTTATTTAAAAGTGAAGAGTACAATTTATAGACACAGTTAATGAGGCTTATTCCCCTGTAGCTGAGTGGCAGTTTGGGATCATTTTTTGAAGATTTTGGAATAGGTTTAATAACAGTCTTGTGCCACTGTGTCAGAATAATGCCACTGTCAAAACAGGACTGAAATAACTCATATAACACATAAAACAATCTCGGCGACTTCAACATTTCATTCGAAATTACATCAATTCCAGAGGCTTTTTTCCATTTGCATTTATCCACAACATTTTTTACCTCTTCAACAGAAAAATTTGCATTCAAAAACGAGTTACAATTATTTACATCAACTCTCACTTCCGTTTCCATAACCTCATTTATACTAGTTACTTCACTCAAAAAAGTATCATCAAAAGAACTTTTGCAACCACAAAATAAATCTGTGAAGTCTTTTTCCCACTTTTATAATACCACTCCTAAAACAGAACTATATTCACCATTCTCGAGTTTAACCTCCATAGGTATTTCCCTAGACTTTCTGGGACCCAATCTATTGATTTCATTCCAGAACTTTTGGGGGTTATGGGTTTGTAAATAATCAATATGCAATGACAGACCTCTATTAAAACTGCGTTTCACTGTGCATAACCTTTTATCAAAATTAGTTTGGCTTTTCTTAAATTCTATCCTCAGCCCTTCCCTCAGATTTTTGTTTTTGCATCTTGGAAATCTTTTCTCTGCTCAACTGTGGGAAAAATTCAACTGATAATAAATGTGGGAAATAACCTTTTTATTATTGTTATTATCAAGGTAGGGACCAATAAATTAGTCTAAGCTTTATAGCTCTGGCTTTATGTGTCAGTGCAGGTATTCTGTAAGTATTTAATTGGCATTTAAACCAGACTGACACTGTAATTTGCAGACTGTAACTTAAAGTGTTACCAAAAAGGTCTATACGCACCATAATGCCCCTGTTAGGTGAAAAGAAAATAACCTGTTTTATTACCCACCAACAAATCCATATTTTTACAGCCTTGTGACCCAAATCAAGATTCTGTACACACATTTAACACTAAACATTTAATTGAGCCATATTCTTTATTGACAATATCTTACCATGAATTGCAATTTCAAATTATAGAAGATGTATATTGGCGTTCTTAGATCATTATCTGCTGTCAGTCCTGCTACTCCATTAAAGTACCATCTGGTCAGTCTTGTTTGCCATAATAATATCATAATATGTATGAAAACAATCAGTCATACAATTAATAGGGTCATCCGAGATGAATGTATTTATTTAGAGACTGTTTTTTTGTTTTTCACATCACAGGCACATGATGAATTATCATAATTTTTCTGTAGTATGAGTTCAGAACTTTATTCATACATATGAAATACGGCACAGAGATGATCTCCTTTGTCCTCAGAGGAGGAGAATATACAATATGTCACAGATATTTTACATGTGTAGGAGTAATACAGATGTGGAATCAGTCCATGAGGGTACTATAATACTGTGACTTTATTTAAGTGTTTTTTCACAGGTAAAGTATAATTTTATACTGCATGGCAAGTCATTCCAGTTATTTAGATCCGGATACATGTTTGAAATCTGAGCACAGTCTTCATTTTCACCATCATTATCTGGCTGTCCGCTTTTCCAGTACCTACAGCAAATCACAAACTCCTCAGTCATGAATTTAGAACAATAAAATATTAGAAATAATTAATGTTGACATATGTGAACTGCACTTTCGAAGCATGATATTATGAGGCCCCAATACAGAACATTAAATATAAACACAGAAAGCAGGTGTTTCATTTGAGAGTCGGGTCTTGGATGCTCAATATCACACAATTTCACTTGCATGCACACCAGTTCTTCACTGTCAACATATAAAGCACTCATCATCATCATCCTTTTATTCAAATCCTGAGCTGATTTTTTTCTCCAGAGCCACAGCGCTCAGGGCCCTGAGCTTTACTGTAAAGTGATCAGTTGATTAAGCAGCCACAGGTTTGTTTCTCTGTTCTGACACACAGTTTGAAGGTAGCACAGTGACAGTAAATAAATAAGGAATTGGATAATGACTTACTTGGTGGAAGCTGTTGTTCCATTTACCCACTTCCACTCTCCTTCGGGCTTCTCATCAGTCAGACCAATCCAGCTATTCCGGGTAAAAAAGCTGATAAATTCCTAAATGTCAAAGATGATAATCAGTTATATATTATTATTTGTTGCTTCCAAATAAACACCTATATAAAGAGCCTCCCCTTTTTGAAAGCCACAGAAAATCTAAGGTGTGAATGATAAAATCCGTGATGGCTGAATTCCATTTAGTTGCTTCAGTTTCAGGGTCCTGGTATATGTTGGCTCACTGTCACACTGTCATGACTCACCAGGACACTTGAATAGAACAGAGCCATTGTTAATGTTATTAATGACACCTGTGCTTTTCCCTGTATGCCACGTTTAAATGCTGTGAAAAAGGCCACCTGTATATTGTGATGATGCAGGCGGAAGAATGATAAGCAGAATGAGCTTTCTCTATCACAGCTTTCACATGTTTGAATACATCATTTCCCTTTTATCTGTGTTTGTTTCCCTCTTACAGTGATAATGTGTAGTCACTTCTGCAGCTTTGCAGAAGTCGCTGTGGACTTCCTCTTCCCTTTTTAGTACATTTCAGGAAGAGTGAACCTGCTTTGCCGCACTAACCACTTTTTTCCCCACTTCCACCTTTTTAAAAGGACAAATGCCTGTTTTTTTCCGGGTCATTCAAAATCACAATAACTGAATCTTGATTCATTTTTGATCAGCGCTGCCTAGATGACATCTTGACCGCAGTTCACTTGCAGTGATTGACACAACAGCTACGTAAAAGACTCCTTGGCTGTGACTGGTTGTTTTTTTTCAGCTGTGGTAGATTCTAGCAAAATGGATTTAGAAGCACTGTCTCGAGTAATAGGCTAAGACAAAAAGTTATTTTCATAAACACTGACACATTGAAGTCCTAATATTAAAATTATGAATTTGGGGAGGGGAGCAGGTTTTGTATTTTGCTATGTACAACAAGAGTATGTAGTCTGGGGATAATAAAATAAGAGAACTCAATCAACAACTTTTTAGATTTTTAAATTTGACCCACCTGTTCCTCTTCATTAGATATGATCACCAGCCATGCACCATGAGTTTCACAGGCTTTACTGCTGTCAGTCCAGCTCTTCTCTTCTTTGGACATTAAATAACAGCTGTTGCCAAACGTTATCCAATCGGCAGGACATGTTGTCTCTGTTTAACAACACAAAATGATATTCCTTCAGACATAATACTGGTGACACTATGTCAAAAGACAAAACACGATACAGACCAGTATCCGAAATCTGAAATCCCACTCATGGCTTTTTACGTGCTGTATGAAAACCTTGTTGAAGGAGTAGTTTGCTATTTTGGGAAATATGATAATTCACTTTAATTCCGAGAGTAAGATGAGTAGGTTATGACACTCCATGTGTCCACACTGTAAATCTGAAGCTACAGTCAGCAGCTGGTTAGCTTAGCTTAGCACAAAGACTGGAAACAGGGGGACATAGCTAGCCGTGCTCTGTGCACAGGTATCAAAATCCACCTATCAGCACTGCTAAAGCTCTCTAAGTCAGTGGTACTCAACTGGTGGGTTGCGGGCAAAAGTGGGTGCATGGGTCCATTCTGAATGGGCCGCAAGTGATTCACAAACATGTCAAGTTTGTGAAAAAAAACCCCCAAAAAACACTTTAACGTTTAGTGAATTTGTGGCACAAAGCTTTTATTTTTGAAGTGCCGTTTCCTGCTGTAGAGTGAGTGACTAACGGACATCTTGTTGACAGAGATAGCAAACTAGCTCGACACCATGGCCAAACACAAGTATGATGCTGAATATATTAAACTGTGTGATCCTTGATAATCAGAGGTGGGTAGAGTAGCCAAATATTGTACTCAAGTAAGAGTACTGATACTTTAGAACAATATTACTCGAGTAAAAGTAAAAAGTATTTTGCATTAAAACTACTCTGAAAAGTACAATTTATCCAAAAAGTTGCTCAAGTAAATGTAACTGAGTAAATGTAACTAGTTACTACCCACCTCTGTTGATAATGACGAAGGAGAATTCTAGACCCCATGGCTGGACCAGTTGGGAACCAGTGCTTATTTGTTTTCGTCATACAAAACTCAAAGTGTAAAAATGATAAAATCCATTTTAGGGGAGTTACAGCCTATTTATTT
>NC_065510.1:33863613-33871704 GCF_006386435.1 Epinephelus moara | reverse complement strand
AAAATACTGACATATAAAGACTTAGCCCTTTGCATACCAAGACCATTTTTTATTGAGATATGAAAATATGTTTTAATCCGTTACCCCAAAAAGATTAATGTAGAGAAACCTCGTATACTGGGTCCAGTGTATTTTATGATTCTATTCACAGCAAAATTCACAATACGAGACAAAATGGAAAGGCACCTTTGTTCCCTTGGCACTACACTGTTGTGATGTCTTCCAGTCCGGTTTCTGACCACACAGCACTCAGACTGTTCTTGTTAAGGTCTTCAGTGACATCCACGTAAACACAGACAGTGGCATAATTTTATTTACAGTATTACTGTATCTCAGTGCTGCATTTGATACGCTGACCACAACATATTATAACATCAACTGGAAATCTGGGTGGGACTTTCTGGCACGGCACTAATCTGGTTCAGTTCCCACTTAAAGGATTGAGACTACTTTGTGTATATAAGTAATTATACATCTGAGTGTACAAAAATGACGTGGAGTTCCCCAAGGCTCCATTCTGGGACCAAACTGGCCCCTTTCGACACAAAGGAGCAGCGGCTCTATGCTGAGCTCCCTTCGGATGTCTGAGCTCCTCACCCTATCTCTAAAGGCCTGAACATACTCAGGCGGAACGTACGCGGAGCGGACTCCACGGAGGTCCGCCCGGACTAAAAGCAGAGGTCCGTAAGCCCTGTGCGCACAAAGCTCAGATTTTACGACCACGTGGACTCTGCTCCACGCACCAGTGTCCCTCAAAAGATGGCTCGGCATGTATTTTTCACATTGCCATGACAGAAGAGTGCAAACAACACGCAAGAATTGTGGGTAATGTAGTGTTTCACAGACATTGTTACAGGAAAAAACAACGCAGAACTGCGCTCGACTATGGAAGCCCGAATGACTGCGGACATTCCTCGCGGAGTCCGCTCCGCTTATAGTATGCCCGAGTCTGTGAGCACCTTAAGGCTGAACCCAGTTACCCTCCGGAGGAAGCTCATTTCTGCTGCTTGAATCTGCAATCTCATTCTTTCGGCCACTACCCAAATCTCATGACCATAGGTGAGGGTTGGGACTCAACAAAATGTTACCATAATTACGCAGATGACACACAAATTTACATAACCATATTACCAGGGACTTTGGTCCAATACAAGCTCTGACTGAGTGCACTGAACAAATCAATTATTGAATGTGTGACAGTTTTCTCCAATTAAACAAAGGTAAAACTGAGATAACTGTTCTTGGAGCCAAGAAGCAACAATTAAAAGTCAGTGCTCAGTTGACGGACCAAGCCAGAAATCTTGATTTAGTCATGGACTCAGACCTGAATCTCAATAGCCACATTAAGACAATTGTAAAGTCAGCCTATTATCACCTTAAGAACACAACTTGTGTCTCGGCCAGATTTGGAAAAAAAAAACCACTGTCCATGCATTTATTTTCACTCGACTTGACTTCTGTAACTGTCTTTGCCAATCTCCCTAAAAAAACTGATCAGACAGCTGCAGCTGATACAAAACACTCCTGCTTGAGTTCTCACTAAGACCATGAAACTGGATCACATCTGTCCAGTTCTGATGTCTCTACGCTGACTTGTCTCTCAGAGATTCAGTTTCAAAATACTGCTGTTGGTTTACAAAGCACTGGATGGTTTAGGTCCGATTCAATTTGAAAACAAAAGCCTGCAAGATGCATTTAAGTCTGCCTTGAGAGATCAATCAATCAATCAATTTTATTTATAAAGCCCAATATCACAAATCACAATTTGCCTCACAGGGCTTTACAGCATACAACATCCCTCTGTCCTTTGGACCCTCACAGCAGATAAGGAAAAACTCCCCCAAAAAAAACCTTTAACGGGGAAAAAATACGGTAGAAACCTCAGGAAGAGCAACTGAGGAGGGAGCATTTGATGACTGTGATAATGAGACCAATTTCTCAAGAATAAACATTTACTAGTCTATACCCATTGAGTGCACAGCATCAACGGCAACACAGCACAGTGATGATGTATAGCATACCATACCATGACTTAGTCATACCAAAAATTAGGAAAAAAACCCCGAAAACATTTGGCCACAGGGGGAGCCACAGCGATCGGTCACATTTTAGCCTTTTTTAAGCATTGTTCTTGTTGTTATAGCGCCACCCAGTTGCCAATTAGAGTTAAATTTCTCCAGTCACCTTGAGGCATCCTGTTCTACATATCTACCAAGTTTAGTAAAAATCGATATGGCGGTTAGGCCTAGATAAGAAATTAGCTCTCTAGCGCCCCCATTTTGTTTGATGGGGTCAATAATGGAGGGGTCAGCTCAGATTATGTGTGGTCATATGGCTACAAAGTTGCGTGGTGATCAGTGAAACCCTTGAGATGTTATACACCTTTATGTGATGAGCCACGCCCTCCGCAATATTCATTGCCTTATAGAAGCTCAGTTTTAGTAAGTTTTCCAACTTTTGCCAAGAGGGAACTTTAGATATTGGTCCCTAGATTATGTTCACTGAGTTTCATGCAGATCGGTCAAACTATATATATATATACTGTATATATATATGTGGCGCATAGTTTTGGCTGACGGCATGGAGGCACGTGCGTGTGCGGAGCCATGTGCGGGCACACAGTACACACATACTCACGCAACACGGAGAAAGAATGAAAGAAACAGTGCAAAGTGCACAGCACAATGTTTAGTTTGTAATGTTTGTAGGCTAATGTCAGTAAAGTGAAAATATGTAATGGCTGGCTTGCGCACACAGACACAGACACGTGTTCGTTAAGTAAAATAATTACCTTAGTCTTCAGCAAGTGTTGGTGCTTGAAATTGCATGTCCCAGCCATAAACTGTGGTCCCAGCGCAGGTGTTTTCCAAGTGGTCTCCGCGCATGCACAGCTCGCGCTGCTAATGGTGCTTACAGTATGAATGGGTAGTGGAAAAAAACGTGAATATAAACAGTAGAAATGTGGGAAAAATGCAAAAACGGCATCGTGGCTGTCTGAACATGACCAAGATGAAAGCCTATGTGCAAGTTCAGAGAAATAGGTCAAAGCAGTGAGGAGGAAAACAGATGATGACAGATGGACAGACGGACGAAAGGACAGAGGGACAGAGGTTTCTCCATTTAATAGTAGGATTTCCCAACCACAGAAGTGTAGCTTTAAATGTCCTGATTCTCAACATGCAGGATACCTGACTACAGACTGAACTTTACGGTCTTTCACAGTTATGAGATACAAATCTGCATGTTTCCAAATTTCTTGTGATAACATCAACACAGCAGCAAATAGTGCACTGCCTAAAGAAATCAGGAGGAAGTGCAGGTTTGTCACCAGGGCCGTCGTAACCGGACAGGCAAACTAGGCAATTGCCAAGGGCCCCGAGCTGGAAGGGGGCCCCCAGAGACGGCTGACATTGGTCCATATCAATGACAATATGATGGAATCCCTACAGACACTGCAACAACGACAACACGTTGGAATCCCCCCTAATGGGGCCCCCTACTAGCTGCTGCTTGCGAGTGGCTAAGTAGGGTGACCAGACGTCCCGCATTGTGCGGGACTGCACAGCATTTCTGTCTCTTTTCACGCGTCACACAAATTGAGACCATGTCCTGCATGATTGGTTGCCACCCGCGCTAGCATTGTTGGAGTACCGTAGTACTACGTTACCTCACGGTACCACTACTGTGGGATAAGTTCAAAGTCCAATTGCAAGAGGGTGAGTGTCCATGCGCCGTCCAATAACGGCGCACGCTGGCCACTTGGCACTCAATATGCTGCTTTCATGACAGCCCAGAAATACCTGAACAGCCGAGCCGTGGCGGTACACAGGTATGTGACGTGTCAGAGGAGAAACGAGCCGTTCACATTTCTGTCTTTGTGGCAGGTAACAGCCCACAAACCTCACCACACTTTAGGGACTGTTCTTTACTTATGAAGGGACTGTTCTTTACTTGTCAGGGGAGGAGGGTGACTGGTTGATTTTTATTTTATTTATTTATTTTATTTTGATCCCCCCTATGTTAATCACTTATTGATGCTGTTTTTGAAGTCAATAAGTAATTTATTCCATTTAAATATCAGTGATGTATCATAGAAAAGTGATTTATCTTTTTATAAATGACAGGCCTCCAAGGTGCCTCTTGCCTGCGGCCCCCAGAGTGTCTTGAAACAGCCCTGTTTGTCACTGAGGGTGATGAACATGATACTTAAATGATGGAACTCACTAACACTAGAAAAGAAGTTGGATGTCGACCTGGTGTTTAGACGAGGACACATATGAGCAATATATTATATTACATTATAAACCTATGGCAGTAAGGACGTCCTTCTTATGTTGCTGTGTCATTTTAAAAACACACACCTAGTGTCAACAACAACAACAACAAAACAAAAAACCTGACTTCATCAGTCTCTATTTCTTAGGCTTCTTTTCTATACTTTGACACGAGAAATCACATTTATTCAGGGAAATCATTAAGGGATGATGGCTTTTAGACATCATCATCTGTTTCTCTGAACACTGAAGGTACAGACGGTAACTTGATCAAGAAGTTAATAGAGGGACATCATCAAAACACACAGACAAATGGTGTTTTCAGATAAATCAATTAAACAAACTACAAAAAAGACGGAATAGGCTTTCCAAGACCTACCAAAGAATAACAAAATGATAATGTAGGGGAGACCAGGGACAGTGGTTGAATTCCTCCAATAAGGAACAAGTTGGAGTGATTACATCACTCTGCACATATTCAGTGAGATTGTCTTTTTGTTTACAAAAAAGTAGTCTGAGTGGGCGGAAGTTCGCTGCATAGATCAGCCTCTCATTGGGCGGAACGAGCCACCCGCTGAAGTCCCGCCCTACCACTTCCGGTTGTGTAGCAGTTTTCAACCGTTTTCAACACGTCCTTTACTAACTGTTGTGGTGTTTGATCTTGCGGGGATGTAGCCATTTTTCTGCCATGGTTCGCGTCCTGTAGGTGATATTTTTGTGGGCGTTTTACACCAAAACCTGTTTCCCCCCCGGCAATATTTTTTCAAGCGCACAGTTGCTGTGGCACCGCCCAGAACGATTTTGATTGGTTGAAAGAAATACAAGCAGCTGGGGCATTTTTTTCTCCAATCTTAAAGTGAGAGTCGGCCCAGCCAAAACTTTCTTTTCTTAAGAAAGGTCTGGTGAGCGAGACTAACAAAAAAGCAACCACATTTAAAAATTCCCAGAGAAAGGAACTGGCAAATGTTTTGTTAATGGGTTTGTTTGTGTTTTGGTGTTATTTGTTTTTGTTTTGTTTTGTTTTGGTTTAGTTGTTTGTTTCTTTTTTTGTTTTGTTTTGTTGTTGTTTGTTTGTTTGTTTGTTTGAACTTTGGATACTGTGCTGAGATCAAATGTCAAGGAGTCTCATCAGAATCAGCATCTTTAAAGCTAAAAATAAAAATAATAAGCATTTGTTAAACTAACAGTCAGGGTAGTTTACAGTAGGTGGATATGTGGCTGGGGATACTGGGACAGTTTTAACGCCTTGTTACAACCATCTCTGAATCAAGTACCTCCATTTATATTTAAAAAACCTGAAGACCTGAACAGACTTGATTACACGCCAAGTTAATGATGATCAGTTGCATGCTAAGTCAGTAGAAAAGCAGGTCTTAAGCTAACACGAAAAAAAAAACAGCAAGAGGCAGAACATTTCCTGAGGATGGCACAGATGGAAAAAAAAAATCAGTGCCAAAGATAATTATAACTGTGCAGATAATATTCAGTATAACAACACGACCTCCAGTGTGATATTGCTTTTATACAACAATTCTACAAGCACCATTTATTAACGATAAAAAGCCGCAACAGGTTATGATTTGTTTGTTTATTTAATGATATATTTAGCTCCACCAACACACATAGTCCAGCAACTGGAACAGTACTGTTGCCAAGCAACACACATAATACTCCTGCGCACTAGCTTGCTACTTAGTGTAAGCTAGGTCTACACTTTGCCACAGACCAGCTACTTTGTATCATGTAAGCTACATCTGTGTGTTTCCATTTATTTTGCGACCAATGAATGAATAGTCACAGTAACATGAACAATAAATAATCTTTTCATTTTGAGTATTTGTTTGATTAATTATGTATATTAATAGACATGTTACAACCATCCCTGGCATATGTGACAACTGTCTCCATACACTGGGAACAGTGGAGTACACAGTTGTAACAGTGGAGTGATTGTATTTAGATCAATTTTGCAAACTGTGCATAGCTCAGAAATCCAATATCTACATTGTTTTAGTAGCTGATGCTTCAAAGCTTATAATATAGCAAAATTGGCTATTTAAGGATATGCGGCTTTTGATTTATTTTCTGAATATCCTGAAATAGCCAATTATAATATAAATCTGGGTTTACAGCATGTCACATATGCAAATGAATGTACGATGGCCCCGTTAAAATGCAAAATCAACTTCTAATCTATCATAAAATGGATACAATTTATTCATAAATACACAATGTGTGGTGCTGTACACAAAGCAGTGAGTAAAGCAATCATAGATTTACAAAAGCTCCTCTTGACACTGCTGATGAGTCATTAAAGCATCTACGGAAGGTTAGACAAGTAACCAAATGAAAAGTATCTGCACTCTGATGTGATTATATACACTTTAAAGACTTGATGATGTCAGAAGTGATTGCAGAGTTGAACTTGTGACGATTGCAATATAATCAGGTGTTATATGAAGATGATAATGATGACTACTGACAAAATAATTAATTTAGTAAGGAATCAGTCAAATTATTGATGATATATTTCTGTCTTCACTAATTTTTTGAACAATAGCAGACATTTTGACTTGTCAGGAAAGCACAGTGTAACACTAATGGCTCTGTTCTATTCAAGTGTCCAAACAAATGGTGACACTGTGACAGTGAGCCAACACACCAGGACCCTGAAAGTGAAGCAGTTACATGGACTTTAGCCATCATTCATTTTATTATTGACACCTGTGTTTTTCCTGTGGTGACATGTTGGTGTTCGTACATGATGATGAGACACTTCCCCTGCAGCTTATCGATCGCCAGTCTAGGGCAGATTTGGATGCTGAGTCATGGAGCCACCACCTTCTCACAGATCCAGAAGTTTAGCTTTTTACATGGTGAATCATTCCAGTTGTATTCCCTGTCATAAAGCTTTATTTCTCCACAGTCTTCATCAATGCCTTGATGGCTGTTGGGCTCCCCAGCTTTCCAGTAGCTGAAAACAAACATCAAAGAATGTTCTTAGCAGGAAACACAACCAAAGAAGCTGGAGTGAAGTCTTGGCGTGTCGCCTGAGTGTTTCAGCATTGCAAAAAATAATTTTAGTTTTTTGGTGACCCAAGATGTACTAAAGTTTATTTGAACAGTGGTGCAACAGCTTGGCCTAAAGAAAGTTAAACTGCTCAAATCTTTGATCAGCCCTGAATGAAACACCTAGAAGAAGCTGAGTGATTCATAATTTCCACCTCTGCAACACATAAAATCAAAGGTGGTGCAGGACTTCCTCCTCACTCACCTACTGGAGTGCTGCTCAGCAGCAGTGCACTCAGTACTGCCACCAGCTGGAAGTACTGGTGGCAGTAGTAGGAAGACTAGTTCCTTAATATATAGCAATACTACATATTAATCATTATCTTTAATAAAAATGGAATTTATGAACCTTGTGTTCAGTGCAGTCCCATCCACCCATGTCCATGTCCCCTCTGTCTCACTGTCAGTCAGTCCAATCCAGCTGAGCCCTTTGAACTTTCTTGCAAATTCCTTGTTTACAGTAAGAGAGAGACAGAGAGAGAAAAACAATATAAAACATCAACGAAATATTACAATTTTGGCCACTCTCCACCTCAGTGACCTTTGATTTGACTTCCCCTTTTTCTCTCACAGCCAAATTACTCACCTGTTCTTCTCTGCTGTTGATAATGATCAGGTCTGCACCTCTTTGCAGACAGTCGTCTCTACTGTCTTGCCAGGACTTGTTAATAGAAGAAATGTAATAAAAACTGTGGGAGAAATACACCCATCCTTGTTGGGAGTAATTATCTGTTGAAGAAAGCAAAAT
>NC_065510.1:33831140-33862580 GCF_006386435.1 Epinephelus moara | reverse complement strand
AACTTCATATGTAGCTTGTTGCCTTATTATGATATTTTCTGAATCAAAACCCCCACACCTAACTCTGATAAAAATGATGCCCTCCAAACTCACGCTCTGTTACTGAAAATGACTTACTCCTGGATGAAGCATCAGGCACGCTGTCATGGTCCAAAGTCATCTCAGCCTCCTCTTTGAAGACAAAACTCAAAATATTTAACACACCAAAATATGACAAAGATGTGTAACAGTGTCTTCTGAGAACTGCGCTGAACTGCTTCTTCTTCTTCTCTGTTTCTGATTACCCCAGAGATAACACATTTATCACCTCTGCCCTTCAGCAACCTTACTATCTCTTACACTTGCACACTCAAGACGATTTCCTCCATAGATTAATATAAAATAAAAACATCATGTTCAGTGATCGAAGCAGTGAAACCAGCAGTAAATGAATGTGTGTGTTTGTCGAGGCTTATCTGTTTGTGTCTGTGTTAATGAGCCACTTTATGAGCAGCTTGTTTATAATCAGTGTTTCAGTTGTTGTCTTAGAGTTTGGTGGCCAAGTTTTAAGACCACAGTCTTTTCATAGATCCAAAGCCGTTCATTATTTTAGCTTTTTTAATCATCATAGAACTTTATTTCTCTTCATGTCTGCCTTCATGACTGTTGGTGCCCTGATAGCTGAAACCCTCCATGGCAGAAGGCTTTCTTTAATAAAGAAAACAATCAAAAGTAACACATAGGTGTAGCAAGGTTAATCTTCAACATTAGTTCAGAATCAAAATGTTACTTTTTAACATTAATGCAGATTTATTAGAGAGTGAGTTGAAAAAATAATTTGTGAACTACGTGACATCCAGTTATAATGTAATTTGAAGTTATTCTACTGTGCTGTTTTTATTTAAAAGGGGGGTATAAAATAAGCTGAAAGGATGACCCTGACCATGATCATACAAAGGCTCATATGATTTAACTGTACAGTTTTCAGCAAATATAAAGGTTAAGTCACTTCAAATTACATTATAACTCATTCATAAATTCATCATATTAGAATGTCAATTTAAATAAAAATGAGGCCATTTGTTGTAAAGTTCTGATGTGGGTTGCTCAACAGGTTATGTTGTGCCTGCAATCTGCTGGAGCCACCCTCGCAGTCTGGGGGTCACAGCCCCAAGTGCTCCGATTTGCTGTTGCTCAGGATTGCTACATCTATCACCACTGCCTTCTTCTGTTGTTTGTCGATCAACAGAGACTTCCATCAGTTTGTCAGTCTGGATCTGGAAGTCCCACAGGATCTTAGCTCGGTCATTTTCAACCACCTTAGGAGGTGTCTTCCATTCTGACCTTGGGACTTCCAGCCCATACTCAGTGCAGAATATGTACCTGTACACTATGCCAGTCACTTGGTTAAGGCGTTCCATGTACGCTGGTGTTATGTGCTCAACTGTCCAGGATGGTATATATTTAGATATATTTATTTATAGTTTTAAAACATTTTTACATGTGCTCCTTTTTAACTTTGGGCACCTGCCCCTCTGAGAGTGTCTGCACAAGCCTGTAATACGCAGTGCCACCAGCAGGGGGCGGTACGCACCCATCTAAGGGAACTTCCGGAAACAAAGCGTAACGTCCAATCACACAAGACTTCAATTTTAAATGAGAGACGATAGTTCCTTCTCCCTGTTACTGAAACCCACAACAAACACCAAAACTGACCCAACTCCTCAGGCCAGGGTTGAGGTTGTGGGTTGTACGAGACATTTTTCCAGCCTGTCGGTACATTTTGAGCTCCAACCGCCTCTCGTCGACAGCTGTTTGATGGGCACCCAGGAGGGAGAGAGAGGTAAGGCAGCCCAGACTCTGAGCTCCAGTCCGGAGAAAGCTAGCGACACGTAACGCTAACTCAAAGCTAACGTTAGCTGCCAGGTTATCCTTGCTTTCCTGGGGTCACTGAGCCTGTCATTGTATGAACATGTATATATTTTAGAGATATATTTTTATTTTAGGATTAGGGCTCTCAGTTTAACGTTTTCTGACAATGTTACCCTTAGCAAACAGACCGAAGTAGCAACGTTAGCTAGCTACTTTTGAGTTAACTCAACCGGTACAGTTGCGGTGAAACACGTCAGAGGTGACTTAAGGGGGCAGGTAACTTTGGACAGTAGTTTGCTTGTTGTTTTGTCAACCCAAAGTCATGGCCGGTGATATTATATTATGTAAACGTAATGTGACGCTCTGTCATCTAAACCGTCAGTCTGTAATAACGGTAGCTAGTGTGTGTGTATGAGACTGAGATGACTCCCCGCTCTCACACTTAAGTTTGCCGCGGATGGACATTCACGATTGAATTAACATGATCACCCCCAGAGGAAGAACCTGGTTTGTGAATATATAACCAGTGGATGTCACTGTGATGGGCTCACTAGGAGTAAAACCATTCTTCATACGTGGTACACTGATGTCTCCTTTATTGAGCACTCTGTTTAACTCTTTCACCATATGCTAAACTCAAACTTCTGCTTAAAGACTTTACTTTGGACATGACCAAGACCATTGGCTTTTTTTCTACAGATTGGGTAGATGTGGCAAATGATCTACTCAGCAAGTGTCACATAAGCCTAAGGCTGAGGAAACTGACAGACTGTGATGCAAATGTTTTCATTGCGCTGTATGAAAACATCCTGGGGGAGAAAGTTCCAGGTAAGAACAAGCAGCAGATCTACCACATGTCGACACAATAGGTTGATCAATAGATTGGTCAATCAGAAGAATAACAGGCAACTGTTTTGATGAGCAAATCGTTGCCTTGGTTATTTTTCAGGCAATATTGCCAGCTATTCTGTTTTCAGCTTCTCACTTGTGACTCTTTGCTTTTTTCTTAGATTTATGCGATAATAACCTGAATATCTGAAGACTGTGAAGTATTTGTTACTGACAACACAAGCAGTTTCACTGAATACAGTTTTATGTTTAATCATCTGACATCAATAGACCAAGCGATTAATTGATTCATATAGCAAATGATCAACAGAGTAAGTAATGATGAAAAATAACCATTATTTGGTCACCTAACAACATCATTTAAATTCCAAGCATAAGGACAAAACATTGAAGGTTAACAAGCTGTGAGGTTTGAGTTTAGAACATGATCTCCCGAGTGTGCTTAGTATGTCAGGAATGTTTCCTAAGACCATTAAACATGCCATCATGAGACTGTTAATGTCGCTGAGCCCTTTCCTGCATTGTTAGGTAAAGGAAAGAGCTAAAGTGAAGGGCCGAAGTGTTCAAGGAAATGTGTGAATGCATATTGTTGTGTTCATTTCACTGTTTGTATTGTGCTGAATTCACGTGTGTGTGTGTGTGTGTGTGTGTGTGTGTGTGTGTGTGTGTGTGTGTGTGTGTGTGTTTAGATTACATTGCAGCACCATGCAGTCAAGAAGATGACGTCCATAATGTTCAGTCTGTGATTGATTCACTGTCCCTGGATTACCTTCAGATCAGTCTCTCACACATTACAGGTATGATAAACATTTCCACTCTTCACAGCAAAATCAATTAAGTCCTGTGCATGTATACTTTGATGTGTATGCTTTGTAGAATTTATTTCCTGAAGGGGGTATGCAGAAAACACAAGCATAATTACAGTGCCTCTTTTTCTTTAGCAATAACAGTGATGAGTAATTTTGAGTGCAATGCTGAGGGTGGCTGTGTGTTCACAGGAGAAAATGTTGTCAGAGGGGACAAAGAGTCCACTAAGAACCTCCTGGAAATCTTCGATGGCCTCCTGGAGTATCTCAAGGAGGAGATAAGCGAGGAGTCACAGAATGGAGGTAGGCAGATTCATTTGTCACTTTCTTTAACTTGACAGATAATATGCATTTTTATCTTTAACAAAGTTGTTTATGTACTGTATTTTTACAAACAGACAGCCTGTGGTTCATGTTGATTGGTAACTTGTAATTTTTAATCACATGTTTTAAGGCTTGATAATGTATCAAAACTTTCCAAAATGATTTTCAGGAAGATTTCTCTTTCAGTAACTCAAAAAGTCAGTGCCATGGTAATGTTAATTAAAGAATATTAACACCGGTGCACACCAAAATAGTTGCTTAACGGTATTTGATATTACCAGATATACAAAAAATTAGATTATCCGAACTGGTGTCAACATTAAACATATTAAAAACCGTCCTCATCATTAATGGATTTGCAGAGCAGCGACCTGAGGGCCATTTTCATGAAAGCTGGTGTTCTCAGTTTGCCTGAAACTGCTACTTCTCCTTTTTTACTGACAGAGTCTCTGTTGAGGTGAGATTGCCTGTCTGTCCTTCAGCATGAACTAGACATTATGTGTCCTAAACCCAGTTTAAGACCAGCTTCTGGTGCAGGACTTCATAGAGAACAGTCAGCCCTCTTCATGTGGCAGAGCTGAACATGCCTTTGTGTGAGTGGGCCGTCCCTAACACTGCTGCCAAACAGCAATTAGTAGTTAATGACCACCGTGCCTGCACTTCCAAATGATGTGAAAAGAACTAATTCAAACGTCCTGGATGTGCAATACTGTAATTGGTATTGAGTACAATAGAAGCTAACAGTGGTCTGTCAGTGGTTGTTTGCGGCTGAAATGTTTATTAATCTGAACAGTGGTGATGCTAATAGGGTGTTGTCCATCTTCAGTGTCTAACAATGACAAACTGGGCTTCTGCTTGTAGTGCTTAGTTTACATACTAGTTGCTGTATTCAGCTTTTGAATTACAAACTCCAAGATGGCCTCTGTTGTTTGTCACACTTTTTTTTGGCTGAATCTTTTAGGTTTGTCTTTAGGGTTTTTGAACAGTGACTTTACAGAGCAGTTCACCACTGACATTTGTCAGTCAGATTTTTGAATTAAAGGTCAATGTGTTTGTTCCTCTCTGAAATTCCACAGAGGTCATTATATGTTGAAATCATTTCCTTGCCGTTGGTTGTGGTTTTTACAGTTTGTTATTGGTCATCTTCTTTTTCAGAGGAACTGAATGACAGTCTCAATGAGGACCTCCCTGGTGCAGCCAAGGAGCCGACAAGCTGCAATGACACAGAGCATAAGAAGACTGAACTGGATGGAGCATCTGAGTCTTCCAGTGGAGAGTAAGAGCTTCTCCTAGATGCACTGCACACACTTCACAAACACTAAGCAACACATGTTGCACACAATATGAGTTGCATTGGAGGTACAATATGGAGGGTTTTTTTAGGTTTTTATCATGGTGATATTTTTACTCAGTGGGCTCCAGTTGGCAAAGTCAGTGTGACATCTATGATTTTGAAACAAGGTAGGTTATCATTGTAAGGAAAAGAAAAGGGAGTGCATCAGAGTCTTAGAAACTTGTGTTTAAGTAGGTTAATACTAATAACCATCTACATTTATATACATACAGTACATCTTTATGTGAACATATTCATACTAACATGTTTTTTTTTATTATGTTCAAAAAGAATATTCATATGGAAATTTGGCTTTTCTTTAATAATTGACAGTAGAAATTAAAATGGGGAGAGAGAGAGAGGATCATAAGTCATAGAAGTATTTGTCTGACTCAAACTTGGGACCTCACAGTTACACACTGCTTGCTCTTTTATGAAGAAAGGGCAATGCATGGTAAAAATTAATAAAAATTCTCCAAAATAGCAAAAGAATAATAACTCTTCTGTTTGTTTTGAGCACTCCCATAAACCAGGACATTGCTGACAGTCAGGTTTGTCCCACATGACTGCGACCATGCCATCATTACACGCCCCATGGCCCAGGGGATAAGGGAGTAACAACAAAATCAAGCTGGGATGAAAAATATTCCAAAAGGAATTTTTTTTTTAGGGTGGAAAAATGCAATGTTTACAACACACAATACCACGGCATGTAACAGTCATTCAGCTTTGGAGCAGATCCGGGCTGTACTTCCTGTTGACACAACAGCCTGTTAAGCTAACTTTGCAGTGCTAGTGTAAATATTAAGAGGTTGGTGGGTCTATGTCAAACATACTGACTCAAACAGGGATGTTTGTGCAGCTCAGTGTAATTACCAGTTTAATTTTTTTACTTTTCGGGGGGGTGCAAGTTGTGGCACTGCTGGTGTATTTATTCATACATTTATTTCATTCATGATGTGGAGACACTTGAAGCTATTGAAATATAAAACGTATGCACTGTTGTAATGAAAGTAACAGAAGAATCACTGATACAGTCTGTGTCTTATTAGAGGTAAGCAGCTGGTAAATACTCAGTGAATCAATGCTCCTGCTGTGAAGATTTTAACTTTATACTGTGTCTGTGTACAAGCATACACTGCATGGCTTCTAACAGCAACACTACCATGACTGACCCAATCTTAGACAAGGCTTAGATAAAGTAAAGTCACATTTTAACACACAAGACTAATGGTTTTTATGTATTTGGTGCTGTTTACTCATCGGCTTAAAAAATCTGCCAACTCCACTGTTTGAATCAGTTGTGGTTTGATGAATTCAGACCAAGTATATTAAAGTAAATGTATATCATTTTAATGTAAAGTACTCTTGTGAATTTGTTGTAAATATTTTCATGTCTTATTGTTCAGGTCCGCTGTCCATTCCAGTAAACATTCCCTCCATACCTGGAATACTGAGGAGATGGGATCAACTAATGAGCTCATCGGGCTGGGAGTCTCGGCACGCACATTCAACCCCAAACAAGAAGGTAAGACAGGCAAACACAGCTCATCTGTGCCCAGTGACTCTAACTGCGTATTGGCAAAATGCCTTGTTGTCTTTATGTATACATGTTTTTTGTTTTTGTTTTTTTCCAGATGGTTTGTGACCAGAATGTGACATTAAAATTTGTCAGGAGTTCATGTTCCCTTAACGGAGGATTTTTTTGAAAATGTTGGTGCATACGTTGTATTATGCTCTGATTAAAGTTGTTGGTTTAGTTGTCACAATATACAGTAGTTACCTAACCGGTCGTGTGGCTTTGCTGTAAACCACAAAGATATTCGCATACAATGAAGTATCAACAATCAGTGTTTGGTAGACAATGCATAACATTGTCCACTTAAAGCAGATGAATAGCAAGCATGTTGCTTTCAGGTATCATTTATATTTTGATTTGTTAATATTGTTAAATTAAAGGCTTTCAATTTGTCATTTGGGCCGCAACAAAGAATGATTTTCTGTATCAAATAATCTGTCCATCTTGTTTTGCCAATAAAATGTGAAATAATGAAACATTCCCTGTGTAATTTCCCACAGCCCAAGATTACATCTTCCAAAATGATGTTTTATCTGACCAAGAGCCCAAAAATCCAAAGCTATTTAGTTTATTATCATGTGAGACAAAGAAAATCATCCAATCCTCACGTTTAAAAAGCCTAAACCCAGCAAATATTTGGCTTTTTTTGCTTAAAAACGTACTCAAACAACTACTTGATTGTCAAAATGGTTGCCCATTAATTTTTTGTTTATTGACCAATAGATTAATCAACTAATTGTTGCAGGTCTAGCAGTAATCCTTTGGCTGCCAAGACACCCTATTATCAAATATTTTTAACTTGTAACTGTGACATTCTTTCAATAAATCTCATGTGTAATCTCGAAGGACTGGCTGTCCCTCCCCAAACTTCAGAGGCAGTCACCACCTCTGGTCCTCTGGATGCTCAGGATGCTCCACTGACTGAACCGCTGCCCTCAGCCATCGCCCTGCAGCCACCCAACCAGAGCGACACCCCCCACCGACCTGACACAGAGCCACATTCACCCAGCCACTCCCAAACAGCTGCTGGCCTCAGCCAGGGGAATGCAGGAGAGGAAGCCGCTCCTGTCACCACAGAGGTAGCTTTACAGTGCAGTATGATGAGGTTCAATTGCGACTGTTTTAGAGTCACCTTACTTCTTATTTGCATGCAGTGAAAAGACATGCAAACTTTGTTATCTCTCCAAAGTTATAGAGGCAATACAAGACCGCCTCTCTCTCACACACAAACACTTTCACTTACACTTCCTATTTTAGTGATTGCAGTGCTCTGTAGGAGCAATAAGAGTATGCTGACTCAATGAAAATGAGAGAGAAGGACTTCGTACTTAGCAATAAGCTCATGTGTTTTGCTCTTCAGACTTCCAAACTTTTCACAGTAACAGTACCGTACTGACAATCACTTACATAACCTCTAACGGACAATTTAAAGTGAAAGTCTTTTAAATGTCTACAGTCCATTTGCTTGAAAGACACATATGGGTTTGTTTTATGGGTCAGCTCCTGTTCTGGCCTACAGCCACGACCAGCCGCACCCTCACTGTGTATGAGTAAGCCTACGCCTAAGCTTTTTTTAAATGTTTTTTTTAGATTGTTTAATGTACCTAAACCAAACCCTGATCTTTGTATATCTAAAGAAAGGTTTGCTACCAAGGGAAGGCAACACCCTGTTAAAAATGATGCATTGTTTTTTAAAATATTTTTTGTTGAAAACACAACAAATGTGTATTGAATCCAAGAAAATTTGTCATTTTAAAGACAACTGTCCTTTTCTAGCAGACACAGACATACACATATTTAGCACTTTTTTAAGTAAATAACTTTAACCGTTAAGTGGCGTCTGATTGACACCTCAGCATGCATACTTAATGGCAGGTTCTCCTCTTGTGACAAGCACAAGAGCCCGGTGTTGTGTGGCTGCTTGCACACACAAACAGCTTAACCTATGGCCTGATTCTGTAACTGAGTACACAACAACAGCCACCAGATTTTCCTCTTCTCTCTTTGGAGTGACTTAACCCATCACAAGTGACAATATGTTCTGAAAGCCTCGTGTCTTTCTCACACAGAGCTCTAAACCTGTACCTGAGACAGTAGTTACCAATGGACTACAGTCCCCTCCTCTTATCCAGTCTCCTGGTAAGTAAAACAAAATTTTACCTTCGTTCTTACTCAGACCAAAATATCAAGTGGTTTAACTGTTTGATTTCTTGGACTCTGCATCACAGATCATGGGATTAAATAAGCCTGGTAGCACGTGATTGAGTTGATAGTTATGGCTGAATGAATTATGACTGTTAAACTATGATGCCAGTGTGATGGCTAATATGTAAAAATCCCCCCATCAGATTGAAGTGTAACTCAGGTCTTGACGTCATGTTTTGCTCTTTTTCCAGCTGCAAGTGAGAAATCTTTGTCAAGTCAGCAAAGAGCCGGGACAGAAGTGGAGGGGGAGACAATAGAGGTGAGAGAGCAACAAACCCTCACTTGCATCAGTTTAACCACGCAGACACGTTTGGTACTTATTGTTTAAGTATTATGTCATCTCCAGCAACCCTTATAAACAACCCCGCTGAGGGTCAGGTTTGGATCTGTGTGTGTTCACACTGGCTGCTCTGTTAAAAAGGGAGGACACAGGATGATAAACTGACATGCATTGACATACAGTATTAGTTATGTCCCATGTTAACTTGGAAAATAAACTTGAATTTCTTGCCAGTGGCTCATTTACAGTCTCTCTAAAGTGACTGATGAGCAGATTTTCTGTGCATAACTTATAATGTAATAAATGTTGGGGACATCTAGGCAGAAAGCTTTTAAACTTCTTCCTGAAAAAAAGTACAGAAGGACCTGAAATTATTTTTGATACACCAATACTGCATATTTTTGTTGCTTTATTTATTTATTTTCTTTTATGTGTTACTTTACGTTAACCGCGTTAACTCGATTCTCTTTTTGTCTAATTTCAGCCGACTAATGGGGGCCCTAGGCGGGTTTTATTTCGCACAAAGCCAGATGTGCTCTTCCTCAACCTGCAGGATGAGATGGCGGTCACAACCCCTTCTCCACCAGACACTGAGGAGGAAGAGTTCAATGAGGAGGATCTGAGTTATCCACAAAGACAACCAGACAGAAGGGTAGTCCACAGAGACAGGAGAGGCATCAGGTAAGACAGGTGGAGTTCAAGGTTTATGTATTGTCATTGTAGAATACAGGGTTGCACAACGACATGCCCTTTATGCTACACAAGAAAACGATTCCATGGGCAGTGATCGTCTCAAGGTCCCAATCCATGCGCTTCCATATCCGATGCTGCATGTACAAGTTTATTTGTCATAGGCCAAATGTGAATGGCCAGAGAACAGTAGGAAGCTACAGAATAAGGAATAAAATGTCCTCACTGACATTATGCGGAGACAATGTGGTAATGTGGTATTTGTCTCCCTGAGCAGTAGCAGGTTGGAGGAGGAAGATTTAGAGGAGCCTCTGTCGTATCGCAGACAGAGGAACAAGAAAGCAGAAGAGGAGCTGCATCACTTATCTGAGAATCTCTCCCATCGACTCGAGGAACTTGATCAGGTGTGTGTATTTTACATAAGGTCCCAGCATACTGCCATGATTGTTTTGTATCCAGGCAAATGTCATTATGATCTTTTCTGCATGTGCGTGTGTGTGTGTGTGTGTTTGCTTTGTTGCCTCCTCTTTATTTTATAAATGTAAGTCCATGTGGTTATGGTCAATTGATTTTACAGCCATCAGAAAATGTAGTGAGTGCACTTATGACATGTTTTCTTTTACACTTGCAACATTGTGTAATTTCTGTAGATGCTCAAACGAGTTCTGGGTGAAAGTGGAGAGTCCAGTGATGTCAGAGAAGAGGACAAGCAGTCCCACCACAGTGACAGCATCATGGAGTGTCGCAGGACTCCGAGACAACACACGAGTAAATTAGCATTTTGCCTTATTTAACATACCAATACAACATTAATCTAATCTAATCTAAACTAAACATGAATGTGTTGAATTGTGACATTTATTAGTTTCAGGAACACCCGACGTTGAATCCCCCCACCGGACACGCTCCTTGTCCCCCTCCCCTCCACGCGTCCGTCACTCCATGCAGGGACAGTTGGAAGGTGCCACGGCCTTGAGTCTGGATGATGGGAGACAAACCAACCTTGCCGTTTCGGATTCTTCGAGGCGAGGAGAGCTACACCACAGACAGTCTCACAGAAAACATCGAAAGGTATTACCATAGTATTTTTAGTGCTTTCCTTTTAAATGCAGTCTGAATATACTGATATAAGAGATCAGTTGTCATGAATTTGTTTTTAGTGTTTTTCTTGTATTTTAAATAAATTAACAGCATTTTACTTGAATATGATTTCAGGACTGGCTTTAGTTTGCAGACTGCTCAGTAGATTTTAATGTTACATTGATACTTGACTGGGAGGATTGTAGCAATAGTTCCGGGTAGTTTAGGGAATCAAGTCGAAGTTAGTCAGTCTAAAAACTGTAAATTTGAACATTTTAAAAAATTAAAAACATCTACAACATCTTTGATTTAAAGCTGAAGTAATTAATTTCTAATTGTCTGATTTTGTATCCTGATTTGAGACATAATTATCCCAACCAATATCATGTTTGCTCACCAAATTGCCTTTTTTTTTTTAACCTGGATTGAACAGGGGCTTGCAAATTTTAAACAGGAGCAAGGAGATTCATCAAGACTTTGTGTATTTGCCTGCTTTTTTCAGTCATTTCTGCTATTTCATTACTCAGATATTTAAAATCTATGCTTAAAAAAATATCTTCAGATATACTGCTGCTTTTGATCTGTTCATCATGTCATATACGTTTTAAAATTAAAATGCATCCCTCTCTTCCCCTCTCTCTCTTATTCAGTATCTGGAAAATAAGGCTTATGAAGAGGAGTTGAAAAGATATGAAGACAAAAAACGGGCAGATGTAGACAAGGCACGCCTCAAAGCTCAGGAAGCCGTAAGTCTGATGTAGTATGATGTCTAGTGTAGTAGGAGTACGATAAAGATCCCACTCACAGTCCTCCCCCTCCTGTCTCTACATCACATCACTATTTTAGTCATTAAAGTTGAACTTATTGTTTCTCATATTGATTTAATATTCACCACGATTTTAAAAAAAGTCGTTAAACAGTATATTAGTCGAGGAAATTATTTTGTTGGTTACATTTCTGTACTGCAGCTGCTGCTTAAAAGAACAGTTCAGTTGTGCTGTTTGCGTCTACTAGTTCTGTGCTTGCCCATGGTTGTTTTATTCACTTCCCTTAAATTAGTGACTTTAACACTTTAAGAGAAAGAACACACTGACCAATTGATCAGATTTTACTCTAAATAAGTTGTTATACAGGCAGAAATTAAGAAATTCATGATTATCAAGCAGTTAACTTCACAATGAGTTACATCACTCTATTATAAAACAACACCTCCACATAAAACAAGTGAAACACAATCTTATTATATCTGCTTGTGCAGTCTACGATGCACTAATACAGTCAATGAAAGCACATTTGTTCAGACAGAATGCAAGGTTTTAATGTATTTATAGAAAATGCAGTACGTCATAACATGGTAAAGACTTTAGGATGCATTCCAACAAAAATAACACTTCCTGAATCAACTTAAACTGCAATAATATAAAGAGAACCTCATTTGTTGATATGTTCCAGTGGAAACTGAAGATCTTTTTTCTTTCAATTTAACTTTTAATCTGTAAACACCAATTTACCTCCAAAAACTGGCATAAACATTGTATAAAATGGCAAAGGGGAGACGACTACTGCTTTACAGACAACTATTAAATGGACATTGACTTTAACAAAAAAAAAAAGCAGCAGTCAACTTAGAGGAAGATGTGGAAAATGCAAATTACTTACATTATTGAGTGCTTGTGAGTGTTGGCCATTTGTCCCACTTTACTAACAGTTCAGTGTGTCTGTGTGTGCAGGAGCGCCAGTACAGAGAAGCAATACTGAGGGATGTTTCTGACGCTCCCAGACTGTCCCCAGCTGGAACGAAGGCCCAGCATAGGTCACAAAGGACCACACAAACCACACCAGGACGGAGATGGCAGGAGGCCCCTAGAAAAGCTCCATCAAGTAGGTTAAGTCTTTTATATTTTCCACATGGACCTTTCTTTTGTATTTCTAGATAATATAATTATGATTAGTATTCAAATGTTCTTTTTCCACAACACAATGGCATCTTAGCATATTTCTGGTGTAGTATTTCTTTCTACGAGCGAGCTTACTACTACTCTGCTCTAAACGTGTCCCTTATTAGCAATATAAACATTATTACTTTGGACTGAAGCTTCATATCCACAGACAACTTTACAGAATTGTATGTCATCATCATTAAGCATCTACAACTGCATGACAGTGATCCACCATAAGGCACATCTGAAACTGTGATCATGCCCAATTTCAGACTCATGTAAGTCAGTCATGTTCAAGACAGAGTTGACACGGGACTCCTTTGGTCTTTACTGGGTCCTGAGACTCTGAGACTGAGGAAGCGCTTGTCTTAACAAGCTTTGATGATGCAGCTTTGGCATTTCCAGACGCCTTGTCCTTTGGCTGCTGTTTCCTCTTGGGTGTTACTTGTGCCTTATGAATGTTTAGATCTCTAGCTTCTGGCTGGCTGGCCCACTTGCGTTGATAATTGCAAAAGTAACAGCTCTGGTAGACTATGAAGTAAGGGCCACGAGTGAATTTGGTACAGCGGCACCTTCTGTCGCACATTGGGCAGTCCTTTATCAGCTGCAGGATGGCCTCCTCATCAACAATGTGCTGCAGAGCTGGTCTGTTACAGGGCAGAAAGGAAGCCAAGAAATGATAATGACACATGGGTTGTAGAGGCAGAAATGTATAACATACAAGAGTGACTATAGATGGACCGACTACATTAACATACACAGTTATGTTCTACTATTATTCCTGATGGATGCACTGCACACAAACCATTTAGCCATCAGTTTGCAAGGCTGGGGTGTAAATGCATGCCCAAAAGAAAATCCCACATTTCTGGTCGGAGGAAGAAACACACCTACTTTTAAACAGTATGAAAGTCTTGGATATCAGCAGGTTTTTGGATATGTGCAAATATCGCAACACAAACCCTTACAAGAAGGTGGTCGAAGGAATGAAAGAGGGAGGCTGTGTTTGCATGGTCAAACACGTCTGCCGCTGGTAGAAAAGTTTGAAAAAATCCTATTTTGAAGCAAAGAAGCAAAATGGTGCAAGTGGCCCTAGCTGTTCCACTTTTTCATATTTTGATGCGATTAACACCATGTTAGGGGCACGTCAATCAGAATATGCAGGGCTGCATCTAAACTGGAATATTAGTGAAATACCTATTTTCATTGGCTGTGTAAACAGCTCAGTAGGAATGTTTTTTTGTTTTTTTTTAAGCTGCATCACTGTAACTGAATGGGCTATATTGAAGCTCTACTACAGAACTATACTGAATCACAGAGCTGCCTTTATTTAAACTACATGGTTTACTTAGCACAGTAGGGGTAGATGATCAAAGTTATTTGCTGACTTACTTCTCCCTGGTTGCAGAGCCTGTCGCCTCTGGTGTGTTTTCTTGAATGTCTGTGAATCAATATCAGTATGGTCAGTCAAAACTGTGTCAAGTTTAAGTAGTGAGTTATCTTTACAACCACACAGAAAACAAAATTTATGATAAAGTGGACTCAAATGGACAACTTTCATTACATCAGCAGCCAACGATGGCCAGACAAACTGTCTTCACCAGAATAAGGAACATCAGAAACTTCAATACAAGACATTGTGTGATTGATCAACTGTTTGCACATGAATACATCTGTCTCTTCCATATATCTAAAGACCAGTCAACAAAATGCGTTGTACTGATCGTCTGTGTTGCATCAACAAGGCCGTCCCATGCACACCACAGCAACCAGCACCAACAGTGTTATCTGTTAATCCCACATGCACCTGTAAACCACAATAGATAGTGAGGATCACTGACTGACTCACCTGCTGCCCCGGTGTCATGCAGCTGTAAGAGGACAGAACACAGACAAACATCAGACACCTGGTTGATGACAATGACTTGAAGTAATACACTACTACACACAGAGTTAACACCCCCTCCATGTCCCTCAGGGCCACCATTATAGATCCAGTGTGCATGTTTCAATCTAAAAGCACACTCCACCGCTAAATAAAAAATACACATTTTTCATCTTACCTATAAATCTAGACTGCTGTGGTGTGAGTCGCCGACTGTTGGAATATAATGCTAGCTATCTAGCTACAAAAGGTAGCTTACCGGTGATGTGGTCATGTTAGCGCTTCCACCAGCGGTCTGGTCCGCGGTATGACTGTTGACAGGGATGGCAGTGGGCTTCGGATGGGTACTGCTTTTATAGTGGACCAAGTCATCGGGCGAAAAATGGTCGCTGCACACATATATACAACGACGCCGGAGGATATTCTTCGGAGTGTTTGGGTCTATATCTAGAGCACGGAGCCATAGCTTGTAGCGGCTCGGTTCATTTAACGGTAGCTTGTGGAAACTAACCGCAGACCAAGTTTTCTGTCGATTTCTGCAGTTGGGAAATGCACATTGTCGACCCATACTTGCTTGTCCATCCGCTACCAAACGAACAATTAATATTCTAACTAACAGTTTGATGCTGCTAGCACCACTGAGCTAACTGGCTACCGTTGCAGCTGAAGCGAGGAGGACGCCATTAATGTTTACATCCCGCACTATTACGAGCCCAGATGCACGCTTCCTCCTGCGCGGTGATACTGTTGGCAGGAGTAGTTCGGTAGAAAGAAAATAGTTCCGACATGAAACTGCTCACAACAAGGTCTGTGGATTATCTTGAGTAACCGAGTCATGATTTTTGGAGACAGACACTGCTGTTGAGTTTTTCCAAATGTACTTTTCTGGTCCTTTTAGCACCACAAGCCGAGTTACAGCTAGTTGCATTGTATTTGAGAGAAGGCAGACATCTTTACAGCGGATAGCTCCAACACTCAGCAGCACACACCGAAACAAGCTAGACGGAAACTATGTATTTTAGATTTTGGGGTGACACTGCTACAAACACGGATGGCATGGGTGCAAACAGACACAATTTAGCTGTGCACTCAATGTAACCAACGTTAGCTTTAGCGAGATTAGCTCAGTTGGGACCTCCTTCTCCCGGGACTCCTCCTCACCGTGGTCGCTGTCCCCCATAAAGAGGTCGGGTATAGCGGTTGACTTAAAGGGATAGTTCGACATTTTGGCAAATTCGCCTATTGCCGTAATCCCTATAGTCATATGGTTAGGTACATTACCTTTAATTATCAGTGCCTGTTCTGAGATCGGTGGGGCAGACATACAGTACTTGCTGGGCGGAGTGATTTCACTTTCTAGAAAATGTCAACAACAACTGAAAATGTATAAATTTTTGGGGGAAAAATCATGGTATAGCCGTTCTACTGGATTGCATTAGATTACACAGGTGTACCTAACAAAGTGGCCAGTGACTGTATGTTACATACATATGTTGATGGTGGGATGGGACGAGAGTACGCCTCAAAATAATCACCGGAACACGGGGAGAACATGCTAACTCCACACTCATAAATCACCACAACTCCTGGGGGAACAACAACATAAAATGTTCCCTAGCAGTCTGTTTATTCCCAACAATGAGTAGTAATGCCAGTCACTTCACTATATGCTCTGGGCAAGCACTTATCCATAACATAACCACAACAACTTTTGCATTTTAGCCTTATTTACCATGCTTGGGTTGTAGGCTAATGTTACTCAACATGGAGGTAACGTTACAGCAGAGAGATTGGTAAGCAAAATACACAACGATCACTTACCACATCTGCTCGTTTTGTGATGCCGACAGATGGTATGGCAGTGTCTCTCAAGAAATGCGTTTGAACCATTCCTGAGCTTCTGCGCTCCATCCTTTCACTGTAGTCCTCCGGTAAAAAATGTTTGGAGCAAACGAACATTTTCCGGACCATTTCCACAGGCGTGTTGGGGTCGATGTCCAGCACAAATAGCCATTGTTTCATCCTGTCCGTGTTATTGGTTGGTACCACGTGAAACTTCACTCTGCTCCATGTCTTCGGCTTGTTACCGCAATCTTTTACAATACATGTGTAAACCATGATTTACAAAAACACTGTAAACTTTTTGTCAAACTTTCTGGTGCTTCCAGCAGACGATACCGCAAATGCAAGGCTGCAAGCAATAACTACGGCACTGTCTCAGGTGCGCAGTGTGTCACTCCGCCCAGTGGTTTACTCAAGAAAGTAGTTCCGAGTATTTGCTTCATGTGTCGTAATGTTACTTAATTATACATTATTATTTCATAGCGTGGGGAATGCGCAAGCCATGTGTTGTCCACTAGAGCGTTTTGGAGTCATTTGATGGTGTATTTGTTTAGTGTTGAGGGAGAGAGGGGGCCGTACCGTTCACCTCCATTTTGTGCACTGAGCAGTAGGCAGCTCTGTCCCACCGATCTCAGAACAGCAGGCGCTGATAATTAAACGTAATGTACCTACTCATATGACTATAGGGATTACGGCAATAGGCGAATTTGCCAAAATGTCCAACTATCCAGCGACTTCATGAAGGTGCCATCAGCTCTGACCGCATGTCCCTGTTGTAGTCGTCTGGGGATGGTTTGGGGGCTGGGCGTCAGAACCTTGAGTGCAATGCACCCTGGGTGATGTAGGCACTGCCAGCACAGCCCATACAGCACGTACTAAGGAATTTATTGCTTCAATTGACTACATTTACCTCCAACACTGATCGATCATCCATAAAAATGACATGCTGACAGCTTTGGTGACATCCCTAGCTGCAGCTAAATTAATGTCAGTTGCCGCTATAAATATGCAAACAGAGTTTCTGATATTCCTCCCAAGAGAACATCTGGCACTAAAGTTATTGTTTTTGTTGTCACAACCAAATAAAAAAAGTTTGTGATGTCAGTGCATTTTAATCATACTGGTGTTTCCCTCTCTCTCACCAGTGAAGGTGAAGGAGAATGAGCTTCTCCCTGTGCTCCTGGAGGAGTGGCCTTACCTTCACATCTCCCCCCACACACTGGGTCGGATGTGGGAGCAGCAGATGCAGCAGGTGGACAGACTCCACGCCCTGTCATCCTCTGATAGCAGGCGTCGCAGCAAACTCTCCAGCCAGGTAGGACTGTGGCCATTAGATGTCTGTCAAGTGCATTGGATGACTGACTTTGTTAGCTCTACCCTTTTAAAAGCTGGAATGTACCAATTGGTGGATGGATTAATGGATGAATATGTAAACCTCTGCTCATCTGCCAGGTGGAGGAAGCTCAGAGGAAGCACGACCTGCTGGTGGAGATCATTCGCAAAGAGCAAGACCACAACAGGCGTCTGGTGAGCATCAACATATAAACACACATCCAGTAGGTCCCTTTACATCTAGTGACCTTCTTAACAACAAGTTACACGGGATGTATAGAATGCGATTACAGCTCAGAGCACAACATGCAGGCAGACTTAACCAGCCTGTTCTGGACACAGTAATTGTCACACCAAGCTGGACAGCTGCAAGCTAAAAATGTTTATCTTCCAGAGGGACTTCAAAGAGCGTATCCAGCAGCAGAAGTCGACCCAGAACAGACTGAGGGAACAGAGGCAGCAGATAGCACGTGCCAAGAAGTACCACAACGACTACCACGTCCAGCACCGTGCCCGCCTAATGAGGGCACGCACCAAGGAGGAGAGGGTGGGTAGTGAGAGCCATTCATAACTTTGCCTCCATTTCAAACCTGTTCAATTATTTTTTTGTAGACAAAATGTCAAAAGATTGAAGATGTCACAAATTGTAAAATTTTTCCACAGCTTATTGCAACAAATCAAAATTGCTTGCCAACCCGAAAAAAAAAAATCAATTATATAAAACAGAGAAAAGCAGCAAATCATCACATTTTAGAAGCTGAAATTAGCAGATGTTTGCCAATTTTGATGTTTCCCACAAACTACAAGGACTCAGTGAACTCAAGGTTGTTGCCAGTAATCCTTTGACATGCTGAAGTGGTATGTTTTTAGCTAGCAACAGGCATTTTGTAAGTGTTTCAGCCCATGGTTGCATATTATGGTGCGGATTGTTTTCCCCTCCAGTGGGTGTGACTTTCATAGTATGATGCACTCTGTCTCCATCTATTCTGAAACCCAAATTGATGAGGCAAGTTAGGTCCCTATCTTACAAAGTCTCTCCATCTTCTGCATTTGAGAGGAATCAGGAATAAAACCAGATGTTGATCATTATTACTAAGTTAAATGTTAAATTACAGACTGTGTGATCATCTGGCGTTAGTGTTTTGGGTGACGTGTGGTTGTGCGTGTCTGTAGATGTTTCGACAGCTGTTTGAGGAGGGTTTGGAGCTACAGAAAGTCCGGTTGAGAGAGCAGAAAGCCTACGCCAGGGAGCAGCGACTGGAACATCAGAGACGACATGAGGACCAGATCAAGTCCATGGAGAACTACTACAAAGACCAAGTAGGGCACAAACACACACACAGATTTATACATGAACCAGGAAGACACACATACAAATTTGTGTTGTTTTAAAATGGCCTTTACATTTACTCATAAATTCCAGGTCAGCTACAATGTGCTTTCTCTCTTTTAGTTTTCACTACTAGCTGAAAAACTTGCACAAGAGCGACAGGAGATCCAGGTTCGCAAAAAAGCTCAAGAAAAGGTAAAGCTTTTACTCATTATTGCTGTCACAAAAAATGTTAAAAATATAAACTTTATTAGAAATCTCTGGAAAGACCTTGCTGATCATGTGTGCATGCAACAAGTCTTTAATCAGTTAGTTAAAACTGCCACAAATCACCAACTTGAATACAGTTTCATGTTAGAAAGCGGCATGTTTTACTTAAGCTGGTTATTGATCTTCACATCGGTAAACCACTTTTTCTGGATATCTATCTGTTCAGGCACACTTCAAATTGGTGTTGGGTCTGTTCAAGTTTGTTTTATCTCTATTTTTGGATTAGGAAAGACAATCATGAAAACTTCTTTGGGTCAGATGTTAAAAGAAACACTTCACCCACAAAATGGCCATTTGTATTTCAGTCATGTCGTGTTGCCTGGAATTTTTGAAGAGAACTTTGTTTTTCTCACATGCCTCCACGGAAAATGGCTAACATACTGATTTGATTGGGGACCAAGTTAAACAACAGCATAACTATATCAAAATATCGGTTTACCAACTCTCACACAACTCGTGCAGTATGATCCAAGTCTCATTTGTCCAGTCATATGCTCAGTACTTCCCTAACTAGCATTTTTGCTTAAACCTTAGTATTTAAAACTGAACTGAAAGTGAAACGTATCTGTGCTCTCCTGAAGCCAGACTCCAATACTTAGGGTTTTTAGCCAAAATGCATGTGTTTGGGAAGTACTGATCATACAACTGGGCAAATGAAACTTGGATTATACTTAATGAGTTGTGTGAGAGTTTGCTAATTAATGTTTTGATATAGTTTTGCTGTTGTTAAACATGGTCCCCAATTAATCAATAGTTTCATCAGTTTCAGTGGAGGCATCAAGGTAGCAGGGCACGACTGACCGATATACAAATGGTCCTTTTTTGGTGAAGTATTCCTTTACCTTTTCAGACCACCTGACAGAGAACATGCACACAGCTCTTAAATCTAACCTTATGCCATTGTCACGACTCTCAATCAGACTTAAACATATCTGTTTTTCCCTCAAAACTTAAAAGCAGTTTCACCAATTTTAGTAAAAACCCTCACCCTGCGCGTTGTTTTGCAGGCTCTGCTGAAGATGAAGCGAGAGCTGCGTTCCAGGATGGAGCGTGAGATTGGTGAACTGCAGAAGATCATCATTCAGAATGATGAGGACGACCATTTCCAGGACCTGGAGGTCCAGCGGCTGCGCAATCGGGTCCAGATGGCTTCTTTCCAGTACAACACTAGCTATCTGCACTGAGCAGGGATGTGAGACACAGGGCTGTTTTAAGCTCCACTCAACCAAGGATGGATTTACATCAGAAGAACATGCTGCAGAAGGCTTTGTTTGTGCCATTCACAACTAAGGGTACGACATTCTGGCGGCTGAACAGTCTCCACGGCATCTTCCGTCAGATTTGCACAGAAGAGGAAATTCACATTGTAAGAACTGATGATTACTGATGAACTGAAAACACTCCGACAAAATGTAGCTTTAGCTAATTTAGCTAACTCTTCCTCTCACCTCAGCTGCTATACCTGAACTTAACGACACCTTGGACCAAGTCCCCTCTTCCGTGGGTTTTAGTACTTGATAACTAAGAATGTTTTAAAATGGCTCCCTCACTGTGCAGTCTTAACGTGCTGATATTGTAGCAAACGATTAGTAAAAAATGTTCTTCCTCTTGCCAAATAGGGACCACTGATGCAAAGTTAATAAGTATGAATGTCCCACACTGAATGATTTTTAACTTCCATTTTTCCCTGGTGTATGTGCGATGTCTTTCTTTTAATGATTTAACCATGCCAGTGGATTATTTATTTTTTAACTTTAATATTGTTTGATTTTTAATTAACCTGGTGTTGTCTTGTCTGATCACCAGGGGCGATGATAATCAGTCTTTCGTGACTCCTTCTCCTCAGCTCCATTGTGATTGTTTCTAATTCTCAGCCAGAACTAAACACATGGTAGTTTTAAACCAATACAAAGAGTTGCAATGTTAAAACAGTGTCTACTGATATTGTGCATTGTATCTAATGAACACATGAATGCCCCGTCATCATCATCCATTAAATGTGTGGGCTCCCTCATCTCCTCCAACTAGAATGGGTCACACTTTAAGGCTTGAGTTATTTGCATGAGGTGCAGGTCACTGTTTTACTATATTAATTGAGGTTTAAGGCTGATACTAAAACAGAAGTATCACAAAGATATAAAGTCACAGACCAGATCCTGTAGAAGGCATCTATAGCATGACAAAAAAGCAACGTGAAGGCTGAGATTTCAAATTGAAGGTGTGAAGATCAAATCAACTCTTAAATTGAGGAGGAAAAAATACCTGTGCTGTACTAAAGATGACATCCCACCCACGTACCTATGTATTTACACCTTAATAAGCATGATCAGAGCTCAATATGCAAATTAGATGGGTGGGGTCAACTTGTCCAAGGTCATAGAAGGAAACACCATTGATGGACATCCATTAGTTTAAATTCATTTCTTGTAAGAAAAGATTAACCAGCAAATACTATAACTTGTGGTATTTTGCAAGGCTTGCTTAAGGCCTAGTCCACATGGACACAGGTAGTTTTGAAAACGTCCATTGTGTTCTCAATTTTTTTTTGTCTATATAAGTACTGTTATAAAAAGTCTCTGTCCAAATGAAAACATAAAACAATTGAAGCGTTGTAAAGAGCATATCAAACCAACAGTGGTCAATATAACTGTAACCCCAAAGCCTCACAAAAGATGTTGATGTCCTCAACATAGTGGAAGAGTAACTGTACATTTATGTGTTAACATGTAAAACTTGTAAGCAAGGTTAGAGCCAGCTCTATTATGGTCACGCCCACCATAGCACGAAAGGTCACCTCATTTGTGACAAAGGAGATAATGGTGAACACACTTATGTCAAGCCAAAAACTCCTTTCTCCATGTCTACGTCAACACTAAAAACTGAGTTTCTGAACATCTTTAGCCAGGATGCTGAGTTTAAAGAGAGATTCTTTTTTTCAGTTGCCTTAAACACAGTTTTTGTGGGGCTAAAAGGCCAAAACACATAGAAAAAGCTACATCCGAATATACCCGTGTATGTGTGGACAAAGTCTAAGAAAGCGGGGAGAGTTTGGTGACCTTTCAACTTGCTGGGCAATTTCTTTTTTCAGAAAGTACTTATTACTGAGATCCATTTGCAGTGAGAACTGACCACCTCCAGATGTGATGTCATTCCAATCATAATGCATCCGGCATGCATTTACACTGTGCTTTAACATACATTACCCAGGTAGCATATCTAGATACAGGTGTGTTACGATGGCAGGTGTAAATGGGGTCTTGTGTTCAACATCTAACAATGAATATGATGAGTCATTAAAACAATTTTTAATATTGCTTGAAAATTTTTGACAACAAGCTGTGTTTGAACAGCTGCGTGTTGTGGAACTACATGTTGGCACACGAAAGGCAAAGGGAAAACATTAATGACATCTTGAAGTAAGAAATTTAAAAAACGGTCCATCTTTCCAGGGAACAGTCTCTCACACCGACAGCAGCAATTTATCTGCTCACTAGAACATTCTCTTCACTGTCAATCAAAATCAAGTATTCTCCCTTCCCGATCACTTGGCTGTAGATTTGGCAAGCTGAGATAACCACTTTCTTGCTTGCACTCAGTCGTCTTCGGATGTGTGTGATGGCATCAGAAAAAAAACGTATAGGGAAGTTGATGACAGCGTTGTGATATTCCAGAAAAAAAACATCCAAACTCCACCGGAGGCAGCTCTGTGACCAAAAGTCCAGCTGCTCAGTCCACTGTCACTGGTTGGGGAAATAAACTAGAACAAATTTCCTGCTCCCACATCTTCTCAGTCTAACCACTGTCTGCGTGGAGCGTCACTTCAGACCTGACACTATCTCAGCTAGTACTGCTGCATGGCTGAGCTGGTCTTTCCACGTGCTGCGTTTGCTTTTCCATTTATCTGGACATCATCGTCGTCATCGAGCAGGTTAGTCCATTTACAGCTGCTTGGACAGGAGTTGCACGCCTGGTTCACCACAAGCTTCAATCCTTTGACCTGTTTTCTAACATACTGACATGGTCTGTGGCACTCTCTGCATGTCTTGAACAGCTGAATGATGCACTCTTCATCGACGATGAACTCTGACGGGCTGAGGTAGTCGGAGAAATGCACGATTAGCAGTGAGCTTGTTTCAATGTGTTCTGTAAACACAGTGTGGAAGTAATGCAGGTATGTAAAAGTAGAGGAGATTAGGGTGAGGAAAAGATCAACTTATACAACAAAAGCCTCAAACTGAATGGTAGTTATGTGTATTAACATCAGCTTACCTCCCCAGATCAACCAGGTAGCGCCCGTCTCCCACACTCAACGTGGTGCTGAATTCTTCATCCTCACCTTCTTGAATAAACTGCTCAGTGGAAAAACAGGTAACAGTTTCCTTTATGTGCACATTTCATACACTGCAGCTTCACAAATGACAAACACATATTTTATATTCGAATGAAATAAAGAATACATTTTAATGCATCAGCTCAATCAGCTAGTAGCATTAAATCACTGTGAAACAGGTAAAAAAAAAACTGTTTGCAAGATGCAAGTCCGCTCAAAGCAGATGAGTTTATTATCATAAACGCAAATGATCAAAACTCAAATGAAAGTCAATGATGATCAAAGCTTTTAATCAGAGTGTACAGTTTCTTTCAACCAGAGGGGTCAGCATTAGACAGTCGTCAGCCTTAAAGTTGTCCACTAACACGAAAAGCAGGCCATCTGACAGAGGCAGCTAAAATGATACATTACTTACTTTTAAGAATAGTACACATCATGTACGCATAATGTTCATGTCTGCTATGTTTACGTGCTTTAAATTAAGAGTAAAACCTAAGAAGCCGTAAATCTCTCATCCGTGGGATATATCACAATTTATTCTGGGTACTACTTTGAAGCTGGAGATTATCATTACACATTTTTCAGTGACGGCATTCACTTTTATTAATCCTTTCATTTTCAAATAATTTTTATTTTTTAAATAGCATTTAAAATGTCCACTGCAAAAAACAAGTAACTTTCATTATCAATTAATCTGGTGGTTATTTTTTCAATAAATAGATGAATCGTTCAGGCCAAAAAAATATCACAAAATGACTGTCTGAAGTCCCCAGTGTGTAAAAGTGACATATTCAAACTACTTCTTTTGTTCATTCAGTCGTCCAGAACTCCAAAAGTTTCACTTTACAATGGTATAAAAACAGATAACTGCATGAAATCTTCTGATTAAAGAAGCTGGAATGAGAGAATGTCTGATGTGTTTACTTAAATAATTGAAAGAAATTATTTATCGAATATAGCTGGCAAACTAATTTTCTGTGGATCGATTAAAAGACGACTCATCTGTATGGGAAATGTATCAGTCACATTTACCTTTCCATTTTCAGCTGACTGGTTTTCACGATGCACACTTTCACTGAAGACGACAAAGAAACACAAGGACACACATTAAATTCCATCTTCACCTGTGTGTGTTTCAGCAGGTTGTAGGATAGCACATTATACTTAATTACAGTAATGTCTGCACCGCAATGAGGAAGTCTCAGCTGCAAAAGAACTTGGATCTTTTATTTGAGTAAAAGTAGTACTAGAGGGTATAAATACTCTGTTACAAGTAAAAGCACTGCATTAAAAATATTACTTAAAAGTCCCCTCCACTCAAAAATAAGTTTTCTTCTGTTTATGCCCCCTAAAATGTCTGACATTGACCACACTGACTTGTATCTGTGCAAAGTTTGTCACTGGAGAGGTGCTTTCACATTCCTCTGCTGAAGGAGGTGATGTCTGAGATTCAAAAGCATGCTGGGCAAACTAGATCACGTATGTCACTAATACAAAAGCCAATCGTTGTCTCGTGCAAATGTCAGCAAAAAACCTGAAACCTCCAGTGCAGAGCAACTTATTATAAGGAATATAAAATCTATCTACAAACTCTGGTGTTTTATTAGCCGACCCAAGAACAATGTGAACACACTGTAACACTGTAGCAGATATTTCACAAACACTTATGCTGTGTCAGCCACTGTCAGTTACAAGCTAACAAACATCTTAAACAAATAAAAGATGCTAACACACACTTACCATTCTGATTCGTCTGTTCGTTGCTGGTTCTGCTGCACATCGGAGTCTTCTTCTGTGTCTGGCTCTGACGGGGGCTCAAACATGTATGGCTTAATCTCTCCGAAGTTTCCTCTATAGCTAGCCATCTCGATGCGCACCCTCTTTCACTGGTCAACCTGGCATAAGCAGCAGTGGTGGGCGGGGCAAGAGGTCAATCCAGAATTTCTCAACACATCAAACTGGCACATACAGGTAATTCGCAAGACATCAGAGCCGTGCCACTTTTTGGGAGACAGAAATTCAAAGTATTATTTTGACATGTCTGTATGCAAATCAACATGTGAAATAACCAGTCTATGGAAATAACATGTCGCAAAAGACAGCTTGAACTGCAATAAACAGTATATTGACATGTGCTCTGCATTCACACGCTGCATGTCAATATAATTGGCCAATCAGATGGAGCCACACTGCACCAGAAGCCAGGATGTGGATGAAACAGCCGCATCAGGAGACTTTATATAGATTTTAATAACTATTCCTATGGTGTTGCTTGCCTGGCGCATACACCAAAGAAGTTTTCTAGCTTACCGGTTTACTTCCTCAGTGTGCGGCCCACTGAATATGCGCAGTAGTGTTTGTCCTGCTGTCCCTGCCCTCGAGATTTTAATTATTTTCAGGATACATTTTTGATTCATACGGGATGAATATATAATAACCATCACTGGAACAATTTAACACCAAACATGAGTTAACACTACAATTTGTCAAAAAACACAATTTTTGGGGACCCACTCAAGTGACCACATGTGGGCCCCGGGGACTCACTACATTGAAAACCTATCAACATCACTGCATTTCATTTTTGTTTCATTCAGTGTGCACAGACTATTAACTGTCTGGGGTCTATGTTAGCAGCTCCACCATAAAGCAGAAGGCCATTAAGACTGTATACTTTAATATTTGATATTTATCGCCAGTCATATCATCATCACAATATTCAACAAAGTTAGCATATGTTTTCCTGATATTGTGCAGCCCTATTGTATTCCATCTTAAACTTTTGTTTTACAGACTAATTGTCTAATAATAGTTCTGTGACCTTGCCTGAACCTGAGCGTTCATATTACATTCATAAATTAAGTCGTGTCCCTTCAGCCTACACCCATCAATAAGTGAAAGTGTGGAAACATATTACGACTTCCTCTTTTTACGCTGTTGATGTCTATGCAGGATGCTGGATTGTTTTCCCTGCAGTAGGAGGGTGGTGATGACAGCCTACTGTGGATGGCACACTGCCAGTCTGATGTATGAGGGAGAAAGAGGAGATGTGCTTTCTGCCCCTTAATAGTGTTTTTCTAGCTTTTTATGTGAGAAAACCATATCAAACAAAATACTATCACAGAAGAGTTTTTTTTACAGACTTTGACTGGAAGGGAACTTTAAGTTAAAAAAAAAAGTATGAGTATAAATATTAAAAGCAAAAGTACTCATGTAGAACTACTTCAGAAAACTAAAACCTATTATTAGATTATAATTAGTGATGGATGAATGTGCTCATTACTTTCATGTTACAGATAATAAAGGTGCAGCTAATTTTACCTGCTTTATATACTACTAGGTAGCTTAATGTGCAAATATACACCATCATTTATTTGTCGATTTATATTTTGTATCAGTATTCTGAATTTGTAAAGTAGTGACTAAAGTCGAATAGATGTAGGCGATATTTCCCTTGGAGATGATGTGGAGTAAATGTATAAAGCAACATAAAACTAAGAAGTAATAACTATAATTATATAATATAATATAATATAATATTATATTCCACCTCTTGTTACTGGTAGTCTGGTACTGAATATAAAGCATTTACAGACACGTCCTCTCACCAGGTTTGAGCGGTTTGTTGTTCGGGTCGAGTCTCTGACTTGGTCCGGAGATAACTACAACCACCATGAAAAACTGCAGTTAAATAATGTTTAACTAAATCATATGGACACGTAAAGGGTGTGTAAACACTAAAAGTGGAACTGAGCACATAAATCTTTAAATACTGCGTCTTTTGTCGCTCTCTATTTTAGCTAACTAGCCTCCCTCTGTTCTGGTTCTGACCCTCTTATTTTTAGCGGAAGTTTGCGGTCACAGCGTGATGACGTCACGTCCTGAACAGAATCCGTTGGGTTACAGAATCTGCTGAAACACCCTCGTGCTGATTTATTCCTGACAATTAAATCATTTTATTTATATGAATGTTTACTATTTGTGTTTTAAACTCACATTGTGTGATTGTTTTTATTTCTAGGACTGTCTCAGTCAACAACAATACAAACAATAATAAACGTTTGTTTGCCACAGATTATTATTTTATTTTTTTTATTTTCGGCAATAATCCAAGATTAATGGAAAAATCTCAGAGGCTTTTTGAAGAGGGAACCAGGGTGATGCTAACTTTTGTGTTCACCTACAGAATAACATCATCCCTGGAGCACTTTGTCCCTTAAATCTAAATACAGATGTGACTTCAGTTACTTTTCCTACTGACAGAGTTGGATAGTGTTTGTGACTTAATCCCCTGCCATCAGTGCCCCAACAACGAGCCCTCCTTTAAAGTCACTTAGATCTTTTACTCTGGTCATTTGGACACAAAACCAGAATCAACTGGGCTTATTCAGTGATTTTAAACATGCCACAGAGGATGACTAGATGTCCTTTAACTGTACCAGGTAGTGCACCTGTGTGGAGCATTCATAATGTGTCTTCACTCATTTATTCAGGTTTTTCCTGTAATTTGTCACCCCTCTGTTTTTTGGGTGATTTTTGTGTCCCTGTCAGAAATACAAAAAACGAACACACATTTCTTATTTTCATCACTCAACAACACATGCATCCTACCATTACTATGACACTGACTCACTGCTGATCTAGTAGAAAGTGTGCCAGCTGAATGTCAGTTTGGAAACCTCTCAGGTCCCGCAGCTGTCTCCATCGACTGACAGCCCGTCCGAGGTTCACTCTGGTTTTATTCCTCTCATTATCACTCTGCCTCTTCACCTGCTTCACCTCCTCCGCCAGTTCTCTCCTTGTCCTGCCAGGTAGCTTCCACCGTCACTTCAGTTGTTGCACCGTCCGCCATTTCAGCTGCTGCTGATAATATCTGCAAATAACTTACACTGATACTCTTTGGTGACTGAGCTGCCGATACATTATCATCAATCCACACGCAGACTCCGAGGACGCGCTCTCAGCAAAATTGCGAGTGCTGAAGTGAGGTTTGTCCACATGCACTTATTCACCCAGACCACCAGAGGGCAGTCACGGGGCCGCAAGCAGACTCCTTTTTTTAATTGCACAAATTTAACGACTGTGTTGATGGCCTACAATAGTCTAGGAAAGACAAAATAGAACAAAACAAAAAATAAACCTTCAAGCAAGAAGTTCTTACATTAGAGTGAGGGTCCTAGTCAAGTATCATATAAGTCCAATTTTATAAAGTTTCAGGGTGTTTCTGTAAGTTGATAAGATAAGATAAGATAAGATAAGATCAACTTTATTAATCCAACACTTTGGAAATTCATGTCACAGCAGCTCAACGACAGAAAAAGGAGGGTGACAATTCTTGAATAAAAGAAAATTAAATTAAAGATTTAAAAATATAAAATATGTGTGGATATGATGTGGAGCTTAACCTTTATACATTTATTTAGCCTTTTAAATAGTTACATTTAGATATTTATATTTATTAAATAATTAAATTTAATACTGCTCGTGCACCCAGGGAGGTTTGCAACTGAGTGTGAAGCGGTCTGGATGAGAGTCAGCACCTCCAAATCTGAGGCCATGGTCAGTGGCGCCATATAGGGGGGAAAAATTAGGACAATTCCAAGGGCCCCTGACTGACAGGGGCCTCGAAAATCTGTAAAAATTAATATAAAATTATTAAACCATCATCAATAACAATTCTTTTTTCAAATATAGTAATAAAATGAATGATCTGTTTGTTTTTACTTGTCTTTGGCAGTAAAAGTTAAATATCCCCACTGACCAAAAAGTAAACATCCATCTTGACTGATCACCCCCCTGTATCTGCATGAAATGGTTTGGTCTTGCCTTAGCTTAGCAGTCAGCAATTGCGCTAGAACGCTACAGTCATCATTATGCTACCTAGCACTAATAGAAAATCTGGTTTTCAAAAAAGGAAGGAGAGAGAGGAGAGGCAAAAGAAAGGGTGTCAATATGTGAGCCATTTTTTCTCCAAGAAAGGTGGGTAGCTTATAATGTTAGTCTGTGAGTGGTAGAAATGAACCTATTAGCTTAGTGAAATAAGCTAGCTACAGACTAGCGTTAGCCTACATTTCACTCCTTTTTAACCTACATTTAATCAGTGCAGGTAAATGTTTAGCAAGATATTCATATTAAATCAGTTGTCCCTGCCCCTTTTACCAGACTCAACAACAGATGAGTCAGAAGCAGCAGCCCTGTCTCCCCATAACTTTACCCCTCCCCGTCCCAATGAAGAAGGTGAGCAACACATGCCAGTTAGCATCATTGCAGGGAGTCTGTGGGAATTTCTCTCTCTCTCTTGCTCTTTTTTACCATTACAAAAAAGAAAAGGAAATATTTTTTAATGACAGAAATTCAAACAAATTATTTTTCCACATAATGATTATTATGAAACAAAAACAGCCAACACCTGTCTGTACTGGATGCTGGACAAATGGAAACATTAAGTAGCCTAACTCAGCCTGTATTAAAGTTACAGGCAATATTAAAATAATCCAGTTAGATGCTTTCATTTAGATTGAATTTCCATTTCAACTTTATTTTCTTGTTGGCATATATGTGCTAAGTTCATAAATCTGCTGTTTTCATTAGTTTGAGTTAATGATCTTAATTTATTTTGATTGAAAAGTTATTTTAAGTCTTTCATTAATGTTCAGAGAATTTTCCATTTTGGGATTTTACAATAAAAAAATACATTTAGACTGTAAAAGATGGCCGTAGGCACATTTTTCATGGCAGCTTGTAATCTTGCATCAAATAGTGAATTGCATACTGTATGCAGACTGTTGCATGTACAACTCACTAGCAGTAAATATTGTACTGGCAAGACAGTTGCAAGCCTTCAAAGTTAGAGTTATGCAAAGCTTTTAATGGGTCAGTCAGGTCCTAGAGATGTGGTGATAACAGCTGCGCAGGGGGGCCCAATGTGATTTTTTTTTTATGGGGCCCAAAATATCTGGCCACGCCCCTGCCTACAGACATCCCAAGATCATCAGCCAGGCTCAGAAGTATGCCAGGAGCCTGACAGATCAGCACCAGGGGGTCCCCAGCCTTAAACTGCTTGGCCCACAGGAGGTGGTGATGGAGGTGGTTCCAAATGTCCTGTAGGGCTTGTGGTTGCTTACTAAAAACACCTCCTTCAACATGCCCTCCCAGCAGCTCAGCAAAACGGTTGTTGGAGTCCCAAAAGCCACTGTGGACAGTGTCTTCGCTGCTCTGTCCACTTTGCTCGTTCAGGTCACCAGAGCCAACATGGTCCTACCAGGACCACAACCAGCCAGCAGACATGATGGATGGTACAGAGGTCGAAACCACTTCTGCTTTAAGTGTGAATGAGGAGTCTGCTCTGGAGGAGGACACTGAACCTATCAGAGAACAAGACTCTGCTGTTATTACTCCTACACCAGCTCCTCTGATCGTCAGCGCTGAACCTCTTGGCAAAGTTCAGTGCGTAACGTTATGAGACAGTAGTATGTCTCGATTGTGTGCATACTGCATGCAACAGTAGCCACTTT
>NC_065510.1:33672605-33830640 GCF_006386435.1 Epinephelus moara | reverse complement strand
GTTGTTGACGCACCAATTGGCTCCGTTAAAGGACGCGTGGATCCTGTATCACAGCGCGGCTGGTCAGAGTTTCATTCGCAACAAACGGCAATAATATGTTGGCGCTGAAAGTTGGTTTCACTCAGTTATCTCAGAAACCCGGTAAGACGTCTGATACCCACGCTTCAAGATTCCTCTCTGGGTCAGACTCTGGACCAGAGTCAGGTGGTGGCTCAGCTGGTACAGCTTCTCCTCTGTTGCGATGTCAACCGTGTTGGTGGCCGCCACAAAGTGGCGGAGGTCTCCATTAAAAGTAAAGCCACCAGCAACAAAACGCTCACATTCAGTTACATTCAGTTTCATCATCTTCCTCTAACAGGTATTTCCACACTGGCAGATTGTGGCAAACAGCTCAACTCCTCCATCTACAGCCTCTGTCAGGAACCTGCAGCACTGCCACCTCCACCTGCAGATTCTGGGAGACAGCTCAGTCATACATCAAATTAAGCCTCTGCCATCAACCTGCAGCCACCGCCCCCACCTGCAGATTATGGCAGAAAGCTCAGTTCTTCCATCTACAGCCTCTGCAGCCTGCATCTACAGCCACTGTCAGGATCCTGCAGCCGCTGCCTCCACCTGCAGATTCTTACAGACAGCTTGGCAAAACCTACAACTAAGCCTTGGCCAGCAACATGCAGCTGCGGCCTCCCCCTGCATATTCTGGCAGAGAGTTTAGCCAAGCCTCCATCTGCAGCCTCTGCTGAATCCTGTCGTTGTGCCATGTGAAGACCTCAGCTGACCAGGGACCAGAGATGCACCAGGGACCAGAGAGCAGAGATGCACTCATAAATATGACCTTTCAGGTAAGATAGACAATCATAGCTGTGTAATAATAGCATACCTGGGCTGATAAATTAAAGCCACCTTTCTGTTTGTGACGGCTCCTTTTCCTCTGACCTACTTTTTGTTTGGTTGTGTAAAGTGCAAACTCTTTGTGCTTTTCTGCAGGCCCTGTTGGACTTAACAGACTTCCAGAAACTGATTAAGGGCTGCGAGGACAATTCTATCCCCCAACATTTTCTAACAGAGAAAACTTATTTCACTTCCCCGTGCAGAGACATCCGCCCTGCTCTGTATGAAAGTGTCCAGAGATTTTATCGTGATTTGGCTCTACATCAGTAAATTTGGCTTGAATTGGTTTGAAAATGCTTGTTTGTCTGTCACTTTCTTACAAGCCATCAGTGTCTACTGTCTACAGTTAGTATGTCACTACAAAGAGTCTTGAGTTTCAATTCCCAATAAGCCATCAGCAAAAGCTCATCAGTCATCTGCAATTATAAAACATGTTAATGAAGTATTAATAACAGATTCGTATAGTAATCCATTGATTTTGCAGTGGTAAATGTTATAAAGTTGATTAGAAATTGATTTTGTTTTTGATGGCCTGCAGCCCCTTTCCAGAAGGTCAAACATTTATCTTCCTGATAAAAGGAAGGACAAAAGGAATTCCAAATATAGCGTCATTCAGATCAGATGTAGTTTCATGATATTGAAATCACAGTTTGGGGCTCTCCTGATGTTCTGTGACTTTAATGTCCACTGAAGCTTTCATTCCTCTGAAGAGATTTTTTTTTTTAAAAATGGCAGCAAACTAAAGTATATGTGGTGTGATGAGGAGACTGTAGTCTTCCTCAAGTGCATGAGGCGCATGTTTAATTACGTGCACAAAAAAAACCTAAAAGGCATTTCTGTAGAATTATTATATTTATTTTGGGTTCTTCTTTGAAAAATTATCAGTGAAATGAAGCTAAATAATCTGTTGTTAAATGAGCAGGCCAGACAGAAATGGGGGAACTTTAAAATGAGATACAGGGAAAACGACAGATGCCTTAAACTGATCTCCTGTTCAGTGTGTGTTTGGTGACTCTGCCCTCTCACACTCTGAGCTCTGTTGGGGTGGGCTGAATGCCAGCAGTGTTAAAACAGTGTTGCCTTAGTAAAACCTGGCATGGGAACAGAGGGCGCAGAAGCAACAGCTGCAAGCTGGAAATTCTTTCCTGCCACGCACAGTGCTATGGGAAACAAACATATGCGGCATACAGCCAATAAACCTCATAGCCAGTGTGAGGGGAGATACCTCAGACTGGGAGGAAAGTCCTTCTGATGAAGGACACTGCAGTCCTGACTCCTCCTCAGCTCAACACTCTGCCAGAACTCCACCAGAACCGCTGGTATCTCCATCTGCAGCTGCCTCATGCAGCCAAGACTCATCCAGCCAAGTGTACTGTAGTAAAAGAAGACACAGTCAGACACTGGATTTAATCAGGAATCACACAGACTAACAAATGCAAAAGCAACAGGAGCTTGACAACTGTGACAAGAGAACAGAAAAGATAAGAGCAACTAAACAAATTAATCTCCTTGATTTACCTGGTATTACCCGTATTTCCCTGGAGTCATTTGAGGTTCTGGAGGACCAAGGTCTTCTTGTTCTCTGTGATGGCATCTCCTACAATGGCACATATCTTGTGCGGGAGGCACAGACAAGGAAGAGTGAAAAAACAGTTTCTAGCTCCAGAGCTTTAAAGAGGGTCGACCTCCAACACACCATCCGTTTTAAGGTCCACTCAGTCACAGAACAAGCCTGAGATGGTGGCCAAATTGCATCTGTCAAACTGCACTTGGGTTCTTTCCCTTAGCAGCTGCCTGAATGGAGTCATGATTGTAATAGGATTTTCAAGGTATGGAGAGCCTCCATCACCTAACAGGAAATAGCAGGAGGACAGAGGGTGTCACTATGAATGGAGGTGTTTTTTAGAATTGGGATATCAAACAAATATGTCCAAAAGCAGCCCTGATAAGCTGCATATTGCTAACATTTTAACTTAGTAATAATGTTTGAAGTGGAAAACATGGATGTAGTTGGATTTTGGTGGCTTGATTCTGATTGTCTCGTCCGTGACTCACACAGCTTCACTAAAAGGCATCATTTTGAACCTGTCTTGAAACTCCCTGACCAACTTCACCAGTGTTTTTGAGGTTTGGGCAAAATATGACCTAGTGTTTGTTCTGTCTGATTTACAGGGGATTTTGAGACATCAGATTCTTGAGCTGTGACCTTGAATGGTACTCCATGAGCACCCCAACAAAGACAAATGAGAAGCTCGCAGTAGTATTGACAGCCATGACGACGAGTGGTGAGTAACGTGTGTAAGGCTGCTCTGGAGATTTGGAAAGTTGGTTTGAAGTCCTCATTTTCTTCCAGATAGATGTTTAACACTGGTGTGTTAATGTTCATGAATGGACACCATGGTGTAAAATGCAATGTAAAACTACTGAAAAAAATATCACTAAATCACGGCCACTCAAATTTACAGCCACCAACTACAGTATATAAAACACTATATAAATTTAGTCCAAAAATTAACCTGCAAGTTGCTCCTCGAGCATTGGTGGAGGAAATATCTTTCACTGAAGTAAAAGTAGCAATGTCACATTAGTATCATTACATAAGTATCAAGAACAAATATACACTGGAGGTACAAAAAGTGAAAATACTCATTGTGCAGAAATATATATATGACTGCATTATGCACCAGTGTGTTCATCAATTACAGTTGCAGCTGGTTAATGTGCAGCTCAATTTAATCACTTTATATACTGATGGACAGCGTAACCTTTGAGTTAGTTAGGCTATTGGATAATTTGTAGGAGGAGGAAAGGGGAGCACATGCCACGACACATAGGTGACACAGAAGTAGAGAGGGTGAAAACCTATTAATATCTTGGCACCCACATCACCAAGGATCTCACCTGGTCTCACACCATACAACAGATGATCAAGAAATCCCAGCAGCGACTGTACTTCTTAAGAAAGCTGAGGAAATTTGGCATGCCAACCAACATCCTCAGTAACTTTTACAGTCGAGTGTACTCACCAGCTCAATGACAGTCTGGTATGGAAACTACTGCTCGGGACAGGAAGGCCCTCCAGCGTGTGATAAAAACGGCACAACTCATCTCAGGAGCAGCCTTTCCTCCAATCCAGGACATTAACAACAGCAGGGTCATCAGGAGGGCCCACAACATCATAAAGGACAGTACACACCATGACCCACAGTCTTTTCACATTTCTGCCATCAGGCAGGCGCTGCAGGAGTGTGAAATCCAGGACAAGACTGACCAACAGCTTCTACCCACAGGCCATCAGACTGCTGAATAACAACATGAAACACTCACATCATACTTACTGACTGCTTTAACTTGAACTGACTTGTTGCAACATTTGCATGAAGCATGGTACACTTTACATTTTTACCTAGGGTTTTAAACTTGTTTCTTTGTTTTTGCTATTTTTATTTATTTTTCTTGAATCTAACTTTAATTCTAATTGTTATTATTGTCTGGAGACTGGCAACTAAGAATTTCATTGTACAGTGCAAACTTTTGAGTTTTCTACTGTGCACTTCTTGAATCTTGAATTATTAATCTATATAAATATAAAGTAACTACAGTTACATTAAAAAGTTATAAAGTACTTCTAGGAGTAGAACTACAAAGTAGCATAAAATAAAAGAATTCAAGTAAAGTTCAAGTACCTCAAAGTTGTACTTCAGTAAAGTACTTGAGTAAATGTACTTCACTACATTGCACCACTGTCTTTAAGTAGCCTATGAGTCTGAGGCAAGGTTACTTCTACTTGAGTATTTCCATGTTATGCTACTTTTTACTTGTACCTCTGTTACATATCAGATGAATACTTCACACTCTACTTCATTAGTTTTCTGACAGCTAATGTTACTACAGAACTTTGCAAAAATTAACAATAAAAACCTGTGATGACGTTATGAGATGTGTGTTGCTGTAGATTAAACTGTTCAGAAAATAGGTAAATTTAAGGCCACCTTGATAAATTGAACATTAAAATTAATGTAATGCTGCATAAAGTGCATTTTGCTGATATATCATTTATATTTTTACTTATTCTTTTATTTTAGAAAAACGACAGAAGCACTCGAGGTTCTATAAAACATAATGCTGTGAGGTCCAAACAGCATAGTTTTATTGCTCAGCTTTCTGCAAGGGTACAAGAAGTGTATTACTTTGCTTCTTTATTGTCCTTATGTACAGGTGTCAGTTACAAGCTCACAGAGCAGCTGATGTGAAAAACTATGAACACATATACTGTAATAATAAATACAAAAACAGATAGGAAATCAAAAGAAATAAAACATGGTGCAGTTGTAAAAAAAAAAAATCTGTTTTGTATTGAATTCAATCAAAAGTCATTTACGCGCTCACACACTCTCTCTGACACACACACATGAATTTGCACATAAATCTGTAAATTTGTACTTAAAAGTGTGGGGAGAGAGTTCAGCTTCATCTGGTCTGTGACCGATTAAACCAGCGTTAAAGTTCATCATTTTGGCTCTTCATATATTCAGATACATCAGATCAATGAGAGCAGACGCACATCTCTTTGTATCACAGGTGTTCAACGCTTGAAAAAGTCAATGTTGACCTGCAAAAAAGTTGAAGACATCAGAATAATCTGTGTGCTTAACCGGGGAACAGTGTGACGTCCCCTCATCTGGAAGCTCTCAGACCCCCACAACCTTTGCACTGAAGACTGAACCAGCCAGAAAACTTGGTGCCAACAAAAAGTAACAAAGAGCAGAAGTGGACTGTGTGCACTGGACAAACATACATGTGTGCATATCAAGAACATGGGTGTGTGTGTGTGTGTGTGTGTGTGTGTGTGTGTGTGTGTATATATGTTATCTACATAAAAAAAAAAAAACTTGATCAGTCCATTAACTATTTGGTAAATAGAAGGAAGTGTCTGATTATAACTTGGAGCCCAAGTATGCATAATGTGTGCAAAAAAAAATAAATGTGTAATGCATTTCTCTTCTGCCTCTGAGTCAAGTTGTTAAAGGTAAAATCAAATAAGTTCTCTGTAACTGTACAAAGACGACAATTTCATGTTTCGCTTCTGCGTTTTGTTTCGTGATGACCATTAGAAAACTCGGCTCTGAGAATCAGCTAACAAAGTGTTCATGGTTACAAATAAATGCAGGCAGAGTACATATAAAAAAAGAACATTTAACTGATTTTTCCAAGTCGATCTAAGAGTAATAATTATGCAAATAAATAGGCTTTATCTCTTGAGCGTCCATTCATGCAAAGGGGGTTTTCTTTGGATGGAGGCTGTGGTGATGGAGACGCTCCTAACTCTGCCGCCTCTCGGGTTTTTCAGTGACTTTTCATTTTGGTTCAACATTTTCACCGTGTGTAGCACCCGGGAGTTCAGCAGCAGGCAACCTCCAACATCTGCAGCTCTGAGGATTTGAGGGCCACTGTCAGCATTCAGTCCTTTTAAAAAAATCCGTGCTGCAAACACACTGCTGCCGTGCATATGAAGTGACATTGCCGTCTGTGCTGTTAGGTGTTCAGTGGTGACACGCACCTCCAGAGCAGCAAATATGGCCGTTCATGTCCTCCGATGAAGGTATGTGTGTGTGTTCATGAGTGAAAGTGATTGACCAAAAGAAAATATCACCTGTAATATAACCTGCTGACTGTTACACTCTGTCATGGGTTTAAAGAGAGAGGCCTCTGAAGTCCTGTTTCCATTACAAGCAGTTTTACCCCTCCTCACACACTAGCCTAATAAATGTAAAATAAAAAAAAATTAAACAAAGGACAACTTCACCTGAGAATGCAAAGAGGTCTGTGACAGACGCCAACATGCTTGCATTTAAAATTGAACAGAAAGAACAAGCAACCATATACAAAATAGCTATGTATTTGTACATATATACTCAAAAATTACAGGTGTATAGATACTCTGTATATTTCTAATGAAGTCGCATAGCAAATGAAACATGATATATTTTTAATCTAGCGTGAAGAAAGCACTTCTGCCATCACTGCTCAGTTTGTAAAGTGCTCTAAAGTGACGAGAGAGAGACAAAGAAATACTTCTGCCTTTTTAAAACCGAGGATGTGACCGAAAATAGACGCCTGCCTCGAATAGCTTCTTATCAAGCCTGGTCCCGTGGACAGTTGTGCCCTTTTCACATATGATCTGACAGGAAGTGTGCTGGGTTATCTGGGTTGGATAAAATAATAGTAAAAAAACAAACAAAAAAAACATGCATACTGCCGGAGACAAATGTGAGAAACGGAAGACGAACCAGGCTCAAAACGTGAGGTTCAATCAGCTCTGCAGCTTTAAACACAGGGTGCTGTGCTAGTGAAGACGATTGGGAAGCTCATCTATAAACCGTCTACCTTCCTTGCATACAAATGTGTACACATGCAGAAACAAACAGACACACATTTGCAGGAGCTGTGGCCACACTGCGGTGATTGTGGGGGGGAAAAAAAAGAAAAAAAAAAGATTCACACCTTCTTCTTCTTCACCAGAGTCCGTCTTCCTCATCGTTCAATAACACACCACAAGCTCGACTCAGAGACGCCACGAAACATCAGACCCACGTCCAGGTCAGTCTGTACATAAGTTCCATTTCAAAATGATATATAAACAATTTAAATCATATGGTTTACAGTCACAGCATGACTGATGGTATGAAAATCAGACTTACTACAAAGCATTACTGTCAATGAAAGATTTTCTACTCTGCATTTGAATTACATTATCCATCAATACATATGATTTTGGAATGAAACGATTTACATATCAAAGCATTACACCGAGGTAGGATGAATCTGCGGCGCTCCGACACAACAAAGCACACAAACTCTGCAGCCATGAGGACTGGAAGGTGTGTTGGTTGAGGTTAGATGGCTACCAAGGGCAAGATATGGCTACCTGCAGTGTTAGAGATTCAGTAGCATGACAAGGATCCATTCAATCAGTTTAAATTGCAAAACAAAATGGCGACTCACTGCTCTCAAATGCCGGGGGACAATTTTTGAAAACACTACACTGTGAGTTGATAAACTGCCTCCTGATTTGATAAGATCTAAAGTAAGACGACGGTTCCTTTTTCTGAACGCAAAAGGAGCCGTCAAAAACAAACTGCTCTCTTTACAACAACTCGCAGCTGCTGAAAGAAATGCAGCAGCTCTTAATTTGCTCTCCGCATTTCACACAAACTACACCATAACAAAACAAAAAACAAATGAATACAAATTAAATGACAGGGATGACTCTTTAGCAGCTCTTCAAACAGACATCGATGAGGGAAGAGTGTGGAGAGCGGTGAGAGAGGAGGAAGACTGCAGGCTGGTCGATGACGCACGTAGCAGGCTCTGAGTGAGCCTGTCTGCACGCCGCAGTGACATAATAGTCTATCTGAGTCCTGCACACACAGCTACACATGTTCACACACAAACACACTCTCCGACGTGTCTCTCATTCCACTGCGAAGCCACAGGTCTCCTCGATCGCAGTCAGCAGCTTGTCGTACAACTTGTCGTAGCTCTCGTAGGGCGGAATGTCAATCCGATTGAAGCTGGAGAGAAGATAAAGAGTTCACATGAACAAAGCTGTGAGAGACTGAAAGGTACTGATTTCTGTTAGTGTGATAGGTTCAGTGCATATTGTGTGCGTGTGTGCAGCGGCATGTGGCACACACCAGGTATGGGCTTTGGGCAGATTGTTGGTGTTAGCATCGATCTGATGAATGGTGAAGAGTCTGGGTCCCGCAGCGCCTGCAGGCAAAACACAAACAGGATGCATCAGGAGCAGTCCAGCATCAGATTCCACTGTTAAGTTACTCACTAGCATCTTAGCTAACAAAGCCCTGATGCCTTTTTAATCCAGCCTCTGCTCTATTAGCCAATATTTCATCAGAGGGTTTCTTTTCCTGGTCTGAAACATGCTCCTGATAAAAAAAACAATTTTGTCACCATACTGAAATTTCTAACTTTGTTACAGTACCTTGAAAAATATCAATATTCAATACCACTTTTGATAGAGATGGAGAACTTGACATTGAGGGCAAACAAATTTTGGTAAAAGATAAATATAACAAGGCTATAACATGACAATGATGACTTTACTTTTCTTGGTTAGTAGCACAGAACACCATAATAATTAATTACACTTCCTTCTTAGTAATTAAAACCTTTTTACATTAATGAAAAGAATATTCTTCTCACAGCAGTGCACATGTTCAAAAGCTTTTGAGACTGTCACGCATTAAAAATACAATAAAGTGCAAGTAAAAAATGAAACAAAACTGTGCCACTAAAATCGAGAGGACAGCACCTTCAAGTAAATGAGAGGAGGCGGGGTTACGGAGCACAACAGTGGTGTGTGTGTCAACGCGCGGTCAGAGAGAAGAGCAAGAAAAGCACTATCAGTAGTATTGATAGTTTAAAAAATTTGTATTATAACCGTTTCAAATATTCAGAGTAGATATATATCCATGTATTCTAGAGTATGGACATTTCAAACTTTTGAAAAAACAAAACCAAAACGAAAGAATCCTTCTGTGAGCAATGAAAGCACGTGAGACTTAAGCCAGATCAGAAGTGGGGCAGGACCTCAGCTCTCTGAAGTTAGATTTAGAAAACCATCAGGACTGGAGACAGAGACTTGTCTGAGAGACAGGTTAACACACAAACACACACACACCTTTTCCACCAAAATTAGCATGTACGTACAAGTTTTTTTAAATGCGGCAAAACCTGCTGAAGAGGTGATGGACGGCTTGACATTGCCAAAGGATGAATATAGCTTTTAGTTTTTTTCCTGATGTGTCATATTCGATTCTACCAACATGCCAGAAAACAGGTTCATAAACAGAAAGCCGTATTGAGGCCAGTGAAAATGTTGCATGGTTACCTCTTTAAAGTATGAAAATCAGTGCCGACTAATTTGGAACGATGTTTAAGTGCTGCTTAAATGGAGTCAGAGCAAATTTTCAGTGGTGCTTCACTGCATCATGGAAAAGGAGTGTAAATTTAGCGTGTCCACCCAGGTTTCATGTTCCCATCACTGCCTATCAGAGATGGAGCCGATAAATACCCGTGACTACTGCAGAGTCATTTGTCCTGGGAGTGAGTGTGGATTATAACCTTTCCCACTCTAAACAAAAGGCAGATGTCAGTGGGTGTTAGTGTGTGTTTTGGTCCTGTGGGAAAGGGGCTACCGAATCAGAAAAGTACCCTGTAAAGCCTTGAAGCCTTGCAGTGGGACTCTGGATGAGCCAGTGACAAACTGCAGTAGCCGGGCCCTCCTCTCCTCGTCAAACGACTCCACGGCTTTCCAAAACCACTTGACGATGTTGCTGTCGGGGGTACAGTGCTTCAGACGGGTGTTTGACTTCCAGTCAGAGATGTCGATCTTTCCCAGGCCGCACACTATCAGCTGGAGGTAGACAGGGAGACAGACACTTAATGATACTATACCACAGAAGTGTACCTGAGGTAATTATTGTATTGTGGACGATGTTATAGAAGATTTTTTTATCCTGTACCTCCAGTTCTTTTTCATCAAAGGATTTGAGCAGGTGTTGAGGAATAACCTCATTGAAGCCTTTCTGCAGAGCCAGAAACTGAGCCTCGATGCCATGCAGGAAACGCCAGTTCACATACAACCTGCAGCGAACATGAGAGAGGAGGGAGGGGGAGGAACACAGAGAGAGCCTGTCAGAATATTGTACACTTGAGAGACTGCAAATACAGATTTATGCTTTGTCTTTGTGTATGTGCATCTCTCTCCTTACCTGACATACTCCTTCTTGGTGTCCTCTGTGACGGGGACGCTCTTGCCGTTAGGTTTGAGCTCATGTTGGATGATTTCTCCGTAGGCGTTGTGCTCTACGCAGAAAGTGTGGTCCAGGACGCCAGTGATGTCATTGTCCCTGAAGAGGAGGAGGGCAGGTTAGAGAAAAGGTGTGTAACAATAAGAATCAGCTCTCAGCTTCTGCAGAAATAATTTCTCTGTAGTTAATTTTTAGGATTTTGTGCGACGAAAATGAGACACAGTAGTCATCTGCACTTGACATCCTGACCATGTGTAACTGTGAGTAATTTATCATCCTTAACTTCCATGTGGTCAGTGATGACTCAGCAGAGATTGCTACTTCACATACATAATAGTGGATTGCCTTATCAAAAGTAAGAAGTTCTATCAAGGGAAGATGGTCGCAGCATCCTCATGCGTCAAACATGCAGGAGAACGCTTGAACCACCAAGTGTTCATTTTTGAGATCGGATGTCATTAGCTCACAAGTCAGCAGAGGGCGCCACAGTCATTACAGAGTGGAGGACAGTGGGGTTGAGTTGTGTGTGCATCTCAAATATACTACTTCATGTGCTGTGTCCCTTTTTAAAATGCTTTTTGTGTATATATGTGTGATGTTTTTGTCATCTGTAAAAGTTGTTTTCTTACTCCACAGGTACAACAGGAAATCCTGTATTAAGTTACAGGTAAGTTACAGGACAGAACGTTGTTGGGTAATCTGTATTTCTACTTGTTTTGATAAGAAAATTGCCTTTGCGCTTCATATCAGTTCTATATGTGTTTCCTCTGCCACTGAGAGAATTTAGAAAATAATGGGAAACAAAATCTTACAGGATCCAGACAAGGCTGTTGTGGAGGTCGGGGTCGACGGACTCCATATCGTCCAGCGTGATTGGTTTTCCCAGCAGCTGTTTGTAGAAGGGCAGAGTGAAGCCTCCGTCGATGTAGTGGCCGTGGAACACCGCCATGCCCATGATACGCCCCACGAAGTGGAAGTATGACAGGTGCTCCTGCACATTTACACAGGGATATTGATATGAAGGCTTTCATTCATATCATGTAGGTTCAGATTATACAGCTTCAGTTTTCACTACAATGCCAGTACATGAGTTGCACCAGGGAGAGGAGATGGTTCACTGCTTTATAAAGCTTCAGCATAACTTACAGTAGAGCTTTTTCCATTTGAAGCTTCTATTGAGGTTTTTGATTCAAATGTCAGTCATCTATGATGTCATCACCTTAAATAAATCCTGGAATAAACTCGTGAATTTGTTTTGATGGAGCTTTGAGCACAATATGAATGCAGATACATAATGTTTGCTTGTTTTTTGTTGTGCAATTTATGGTGCTGTTAAGATTGCTGCTTTCAATATAGTGCCTGAGGGACAGCAGTTTCTGGGCTGCAGTAAAAATATTGTTTTTGAAAGGCCAAATGCCAACAAATATGACTGAAACAGAATATTTCGTTGGATTAAAAACACGTTGTGAATTTGTAAGTTTTGACTTTTGGACTTTACAACTCTGGAGTTATAGGACTCTCGTGAGTGAGAAATCATCTCACGCACCCATCACTTGAATCTAATTTTACAATTATTACATTACTTAAAACATTAGTGAAGCCTATCTTTAACTGCAACTGTGCAGACATACTGGGTATAAACTAAATAATTAGACATGCAAAAGAAAAAATAAAGAATTCAAATGTTAATTCAAATCGAATGTCGACTTAATGAGCGAAGCTTTGAACTATTTGATACAGCCATAATTAATGTCTGCATACTGAGCAGAACCCACTTACCAAATGGATCATTTCAATTTTCTATCATTATGAAATTCAAATTGTAATAATTACTCTCTCATGAGCTTTTTAAAATCAAGAAATTCACATGGAGTCACAGAAAGATGAAATCAGTCTGGAGACTTGCCTCCCTTTAAACTTCTACTTTTTGTCTGATTCTATCTTACTCATCCAAAAAGCATCCTTGTAGATATTCTCATAGAAAAGCATGTCCTGTTTCTGTCTGTATCTACTGACTGGCTGGATACATACATTATTATCATATGTCTATTTATTAACAAGTTTTAAATGACTAAAAAACAAAACAGTTCCTACCGGGTTGACAGCAGAGTCGGGGTTAATCTGTAAAGTGTAGATGTCATCTCTGGAGTACTGGAACAGGCCATAGTACGGGTTCAGCATCTCATGGGACAACAGGTATAACCATTCCCTAACACACAAACACATACACATATGTACTGTGAAAAAAATATACCTCAAAACAAGCATGACAAAATGTTTCCTGACATTTACAGCCAAAGTACCTTGCTACCCCGCCATAGTCCAGCCCCTCTTCTCCTCTGAATTTGATCATCAGTCTTTTCCAGAGATCCTTTGGACGCATCTTCATCACCTGCCGGTACGACTCCTACAATTCAACACAAACAGCTGATTTAATACAATGCAGTGCACAAAACAAGAGCTTTAATATTACAGATCATGACTCTAATATAGTTTGAGCGACATCACTACTACCTTGGCTGAATGGAAGAATTGTAAATATTAACTTTGGAAGTTTGCTGGTGTGTGTGTGTGCACATAGTGTTAAGCTGTGTAACTTAGCACTGTATGTACACACACTACGCAACATCAAATACCGTAAGCTAGTACTAACTAGTGATGGGAAATGACCTGATTCCTGCAGCAGACGTCTCCAACTCAGCTTGAGCCTGACAGGACTGACAACACTGACATACTCAGGCCAGGTATGGGCTCATTTTCATCTGCACACTGTGCACTTGGGGCAGACTCAAGACTAAAATACAGCCTCCATTACTAGCACTGAATCTTAAAGTAGTACTTTAAAAAGAATAAATTGATTCCAGTGCATTCTGGTAATTCTGTCCTAGCCTCTCTTTGTCGCAATCCTCCTCCCAGTTACAGTTAAAACAAATAGTCTGTGCGTTCCTTTTTTACATTACATAAGAATCATCTCTGTGTCTGTCCTCTAAGAGGAGTCCAAAAACTCAAAGGCCATGCACCAGTAAACAATATCCAGCCACAGCAGCAGCACTGTGAAAGTGTGAGAGTGAGCTATAAGATGCTACTGAACACTGAAATCTTTTAGATACTCTGAACTCAAGTTATCGAACATGATGGTGAGCAAAAATATTTGGGAGCAAAGTGCACAATACATTGAAAACCTCAATTGAATCAATGATGGAATGCACACCTAGTGATTTTATTTGTGTCAACCTGTGGCACAGAACACGTGTCGACAGGAGATCAGACTATAACCATTGTAAGTACATGCACACACTCATGCGAACACACTGCCAGCGGTTAACTGCAGCACTGGTTCCTGCACCAAAACCTCAAGTGGATCTGCAGGGCTGGTTTTCACACTTAACTTTCCCCCTTCCACAGCTGTCACGTCGAAGAAGGATGAAGTCATATTTTTCATTGCTCAACTTGTAGTTATGAAGTTATGTCTGGCCTCGAATACTTGCCACTGCTGCCTTAGCTCCATTCCTCACCCGCTCCTTCCCACCCTCCCCTCTCCCCCCCTCCTTCCCCATCTCTTTAGCTGCTGAAATCATCCAGAAAGAATGCCTTGCCTTGGTAGAACAAATGATTGGGAGAGCAAGAAAAAGAGAGGCAGAGGAGGAGGAGGAGAAGAAAAGTAACAGAGAAATCGTTTTTGTGTGGTGTTGTGAAGGCCTTTCTGTTCTGCCTTTCCCTGGAAATCATAAAGCGGTTCTGAGTAGTGGTTCTGTGCTGCCCTGGGCCCTTTTCTGGTGCACGTCGTAAACAGGGTGAAAAAATGCCTGTAAAATGCAAAGATCTGGGTTTGGAAGCATTCTGCTATTGTTTTCATGGAGGTTTCGAGTTTGCACGTCAGCATGTGATGCTTTCGTGAATGCCAGATGGGGAATTTTACGAACACATGGTCAATGCACATTATACAAATTCAAAGTAAATTCTGTATGTGCTTGTGTTTGCAGCTGTGCTCAGATGCCCTTCTACAGTCAACCAACTGTTTAGGTAAGGGTGTCATGTTTACAAGAATCAAGACTAGTTTTCGGAGCATTTCAGGTGTGTGGGTTTTTTTTTGTGTTTGTGTAGTTTGTCTTTTTACCTCAAATATCTCCTCACGGCACACCTCGATGCGGCAGTGGCCCGCCTGGGGTTGTTGCTGAGAAAGTTCCTGCCGCAGGATCTTCAGCTTCTGCACCAGGTCTCTCTTGTATTTGGGCACCGTCAGGCACTCTGCCTCTTCAGGCAGCTGGGCCGGGGACAGAGCTTGCTGAGGGACCCCTGGACCACCCTGGTCCTTCAACTGAGGCGGATGACTGAGAGGGATAATGTGGAAAGGAGTAACAGTCAAGGAGGGATGGAGGAGGAGAAGAGCAGTTGAACAGATGGAGGGAGATCGACAAGGTATGAACGGGTAAATGAGGGGCAAGACGGAAAGGCAGAAGGGAAAAGACAAAAGAGTAGCATGTCAGTATGATTCACCATGTAAACAGCAGTGTTAAACATTTTGTCCTGAGCTGCTCTTTTCCAACTTCTATTTGATGTATTGCAGCGGTTTGCTGTCATATAGTCATGAGTATATATTACAATGTTTCTCATGCACTGCTTTGACTCCAGGCAACAGATTTATACAAGAAGAAAGAGGGACATGTCCTGTAGGGAAATCCCCAACCCCTCCATCTCAAATATCCACTAACCGCTGAACTCGGGAGTTTTGTACGAAATTCCCTCTCTGGCCCTCACAAAGCAAAGAGCACTAAACAGAGCCCTAAGCCCCGAGTAAATCTGATCCAGACCTGTGGACACACTGGGCCTTTGACCAGACGTTTGGTAAATATCTCCAGCAGGAAAGACAGAGAGAGGGAGATAAACCCCCGGTAAGCGGAGAGAAAGAGACACACACAGAGAAAAGGTGGTGTAAGAGTAGCTGGCGCCTCCGGCTAGCTGATGTTCTCTCTGCCCTCCTCCGTTATACATTTCTCTTCAAGTCTAAAATATCCAACTTTAAAGCCCCCCTCCAGGCACGTTTTAAAGTATGTAAAAAGACTCTGTTATAATCGATACTTTGCTTAACACCGTTTAACACTGCCCACATAAAAAGTTTTTAAAGAACTCTGAAAAGAGGGCAGATGCTGATCTACTCTTTCTCCCTTGTTGAGAAATTCTGGATCTGGCTTCTGCCATCCCTGCTTCTGTAGGTTTGTTTTCACCTTCTCCAGTACTGCTTGTACTAGGTTGACCAGCAAAAGAGCAGTTTGCATCAAGTGGCAAGCGTTAGAAGAAACAGCAGAGAGATTCAGCCATACATGTTGAGCCTCAGTCAGACCCAGACTCAGATGAGGAGTCAGTACTGCAACAAAATCAGCGACTAGCAGATGTGTCATGTTGTTTGTTACCAGAGGTCTAATCAAAGTTTGTAGAACGATACAGTCTGTCTGCTGATATTTTTATATTAGGAGTTATAAGTCTGCCCAGGGCTGGAGGATTCAGGTTTGCCGGCGTCTGCACATTAGACAGCGATCTAGTTCACCCAGGGTACATTTGAATCTCCAATTTTAGGTATGTGCAATGATATCGCCCCCTTCAGTAGAGTACCGACAAACTTTGCCCACATATAAGTCAATATTATCAAGGTCAGACATTTTAGGGGACTTAAACATGACAAAAACACATTTTTGAGTGTAGGGGATTTTTAATTCCCCCGAAATCATTACTCCAGCTGTATCTCTCTCTGTAACTCTTTTCTATTTGACGACAGCTTTACCTCCTGTCAAATGTAAAGAAGCTGACAGTCAAGGCTGATAAGGTATCCCCGCTCAACACCAACCACAATTAGATCTCCCATCATCTGACCACTGGAGCTGCCACCCTTCCTCATACTTTGAGGTGAAGGGGGGAGAAAAACGCCAACATTTTTCTTAACATCCAGGCTTGTTGGCATCAACTAGCACAAGCACTGAGGATGCCTTTGTCTTCGCTGCAATCAAGGTTCTGATAAATGTAGATTCCAGCAGCTGCTCTGAGGTCATGTTTGCCTGGTCAAAGTGCAGCCTTGTTTTGTAATTTTGCAATTTTCGGGACAAGAGGGCTAAGTGTGGGAAAGGGTGTGAGCTGGGAAGCGAGCCTGTTGCACAGTGTACTGAGGAACTCAGTTCAAAGAACATAGCTTCTGACCTTCATCCCCTTTTACTCTCTTGCCATTCAGGGCCTGTACATTCTAAAAAAAGATGAGACAACTATAAAATACAATCTTGGCAAAAGGTGAGCCATGGTCAGTGTTGTAGTTCTGGCCTACTCCAGCCCTCATTGTGGTGTTGGTGGTGGGATGCCTGGGTGGGCCTCGTGAAAACATAATCCATCTCTCCCTTAAACAGGACAGCAGCCCTCACTTTCCTGTGAGGAGACGCTGAGCCAGCAGAGGACTTATTTAAAAGAGGCTACTGTCCTCCGCTGGGAGTGGAGTGTCGAGGCTGCTGTTGGCCAAACAAAGACTGAATTGGCATACAAAAAAGGAAAGGAGACTTTCTAAGGTAGCAGCATATAGCCACCCACTTATTCCGACACTTGTACATTTGGGTTCTCTGGTTCAGTGGGTTGAAAAAGGCCTCGTCTATTTGGGCTTTCCAAACTAAACGGGTGCAGTGTTTCGCTAGTCTATCCCTGTATAATCAAGTCCGCTGCTATTTATTTTATTGGCAGGCGCTGGAGCTCCTAGCATGTCAAAGAAAGGGTAAGACTGCAGCAGAGCAGTCCTGAAAACCACTTTAGGAAGGAGGAGGGGAAGAAAAGATGGCCTTAAAACAAAATGGAATGAGTTGCTTTTGGCTGGGAGGCTCAAGAACCATATAATAAAGCGTAATTTCAGCGCACTTTTTCTTTTTTCTTTCTGAGGGCATGGTGTAATTAAAAATACGTTTCGACATAGTTCATCGTCTCTGGTTTCCTAACGGGACGAGCTCTGCATATTTGATGGTAAATATAGAAAATACAAGCACAGCAAAGCTGAAAATCTGCCCGAGCTAAAAGAGAGAAAAGGTTCCTATTGCTGTGACAGCTCGGGTGAAATACTACTCAGGGAGAAATATAAATTTCAAATTCAATATAAGAGCCAGAGGATCTTATTATTGTTATTCCAAGGTGGAAGGAGCGGGAGGAAAAGAAGCTGAAGAAGTCAAGAAAGGAAGGAGTGAGCATTTGCCAGAGCTGGGTCACCTGCGCCTGAACCTGCCGAGTCATGATAGGCCTCCATCCTCTGCCTGTGTTTGCAGGGAGGCAGACTGGGTATGTGTTACGTGAGAGAGTGCATGAGAGCGCAAGGCTGCGTGCTTGTGTGTGTGAGAGAAAGTGTGCTTCTCTTCCATGGCAGCTGGCACAGGTGGGCTGTAATGAGTGTTGAGTAGGTGTAGTGGTGTTAAAGCCACACCAGCCACCCCAACACACCCCCTCTGCCCCCCCACCCAGCACGGAGAATCAAAGGGCTCTTTATGAGTCCGAGTATCAGCTGGTGCCCTGCTCTTTTTACACTTGCCTAAAAAGCAAGAGAGGACAGAGAGGTTGGCCAAATACTGAAGCCGATTTAACAGAACGTGGAGTCAAACTGTGTGCATGCGAGTGCAGAATTATTTACTTGGACAACATGTGTTATGCCAGTAAATGTTCTATCTCTAACATTCTCCCCACCTATCAAACATCTGCACACTTCTATTGGTTTCAAAAATACAGGAAGTACAGGAAACCAGCAGCAGACACGCTGCAGTGATGAGACTGCCTGCTGACGAAAATATGTTGCATTTGACGACACTTTCTGAGAATAACAAATGAAAGCTTTGCAAGATGTCGCAATTGCAGAAAACAATCGGCTGTACGTTCTGCTTTGACTTGACATATAACTCATACTGAGCACAGCATATGAGACCACACTGACTCCACGGTGCAGTACACTGAGTGTGTGAATAAAACAGAAGTAATTTAGAAAGAGTAAATTTCTTTCTGTATGGATTTCAGCTTTCAACTAGCCTGACCACGGCCCCGTACTCCTGTTCACGCCTATACAGACGGCCCTCTAATACACCACATGCAGACAGATTTACCCTGCTATATATACTGTTTAGACGACTGGCATTTACTCTACCATCAAGTCACACGTCAGCTTTAAAAAGTACAGTAGATATGTCAAATACTGTATCACATGTATCACTAACCCAACAATTTGAATATATATTTATATTTCTACAGATTAAATACACCACCCAGCTATAATGTACCAAATATAATATAATATATAATCATCACTTCTTAAAACATCAATGCAGATGTTGATATAAATGTCATGATGATTTATAACTTGGTTGGGAAAATACCTGCTGATGCCCACTAAACCCAAATCCAGCAGCGACTAAAAATACCTTCAGCAAACACTGATGTAATCTTTCAGACATATACTATGTGCTGGTGCAAGGGAGGAAGAGAAGTATGTGAGAGACAGTGTGGCAGACCACAGTAATGTAGCTGTGTCTGACTGTCTGACAATTCAAGGCCTTCATTAGTCTAAGGTCGATGGCGACGGGGCCGTCTGAGTCACGTTTAAACCAAGATGCGTCCTGGGGGATCAGACTGAGGTGCAAACTGCAGACTCAGTGTTGTAATGTCAAATCTGGTCTACGCCAAAACACAAACTGTTTACACAGACAGGGAGTAAAAATAACGCCCAGAGACAAAATGGTTTAAGAGATAACAGGTGAATACACAAGTTTTTTGAGTAAGTAAAAAAAATAGTGCAGTTTTGTTGGCAGGACAATTAAGAAAAATGCATTTAAGGTTTGATAAAAACTGTATTTGTATTTCAAGAAACAGCAGCACGACAGTGTCAACAAGTCTGATATGTGACTTTTAAAAAATGACACTGAAGCTCCTGTTGCTGTAGTCAAACTAATAAATTTGACAGGTTTCATGAGTATCATCTACAAAATACCATGGAAAATAATACCATAGAAAAGCTAGGAAAGTTTCAAAGTGATTTTTTTTTTTTTTTGTTAAAGGAGGGTTTTATAACGGACAATTCTCATTCACAGACAAATTCAAAGAACAGTGATGGTGGAGCTGCCATGCCAGACACTGGCCTGCCCATCGGGAGCAACTTGGGGTTCAGTGTCTTGCTCAAGGACACTTCAACATGAGCACATGAGGAGTTGGCAATCAAACTGCCACCCTTGTGCTTAAAATACAACCAGTTAGACCTCCTGAGCCGCAGCCGCTCAGCCACAAATACAAGGAGGTAGTTATGTTGTATTGACAAAACACCAGGCGTACTTAGGTAACCCCGAAGCTCAGTCAACCTTCCTGTCTAACAACTCGGCATCCAATGGTTTCCTCTAAAAGAAACAGTCTTTCATTATTTTATTGTTACTGCGATCAATCTCTCCTCAGGTCGAGGCTGACGGCGCTGCTTGCAGTAGGTTTTTATTTCAAGTCAACACATTTCGTTTTTTCAGTCTCTCCGCTGACTTAATTAAGGCAAGTCTCTCCACTGTAGCAGCTAAATGTGTTTGACTGACCACGTCTATTTTCTCCTTTGCCAACTACTTTTTTATTCTTTTGATTTTGTGTCTGTCTGCCAGAAAAGAAAGAGCGAGAACTTTTAGGAGAGAAAGATGCACACAAACACTAATGAAAACATCTTTCAGTGTAACAAGGGAAACAGAGGCACAGCAGCTTAGTGCTTTTTCTTTTTACCACTATAAAGGAGAAATTTTCCTTTGCATTTCCTCTCTCGGCAGTATACTTACTTTTCTAAACAACATCAAAACACCATCCATACGACTCTGTAACCATCTAAAGAAAAACAAAGTTGCGTTTTTGCTTGAACCCCACACACCAGCACAAAATACCATGCACTCAGCTGCCCCTATCACGCAACCCCACTACAACCAACACCTTCAATCTCTCTGTATGGAAAGAGGTCAATGCATTGCTGCATTATAGCAAGCTCATGATGTGCGTCTATACATTTGTGTGTGTGCGGTGGACAAGCGGCAACCTCCAGGGCTGAAAAATGAAGCCACCACAGAAGTGCCAAAAAGTGCAGTTCTCTGAACGGCTACTCGAGGCTGGCTCCAGACCAGTCAAACCCCACAGACCCCCGTGTCAAAATGCCAAACTTTACAGCAGAAATAACATGTTTACAGCCTGGTACAAAAACGGTATGGTCTCTATGGTTATATCCTCCCTCATGACAACTAAAAGGGGGTGAATTTTTACCTGATTACAGTTTATTAAAGCTTAAAGTTACTCAAAATTACGTGTGGGGTTGCTTTGAGTGACTGTCTTTGGCCTCTCAGTCAGATCCACCCCTCGCTCCTCCACTGCACCAACCTCTCGCCCAAATATGGTCACCTCTGGCTCCAAAACACCAACATGGTAACAGCCGAAATGCCAAACTAGAGGGTTCAAAATGGGAATCCACAAACCAGTGGGTAATGTCACAGTAGCTACATCCATTATTTTTGGTGGGGAACCTATGTGGATCTATGTGGATGATGTTGGGTGAAATATTCTTAAACCCTGGCGCTGATAAAAGACAGATGTCCTGACGCTGAACCAGCAGAGAGGCTGATAATTTAAACAGTTTTTGGAGCACAGAGGAGGGTGTGGGACACAGGAGAGAGGATGAGTGAGGAGAGAGGACAGAGGAGATGACAGGAGGAGGGAAGGTATAGAGATGAGAGGGTAAAAAGAAATGAAGAAAGACAGAAAGATGATTAGAAGACAAGGTAGAAAAGGGAGAATATAGTACTGGTTTGACTAGTTAGTTGAAGTGGTTTCTCTATACAACAGAGGCATTAGTAAACTTGAGGATGTGGTTTATCAAATGTGCAGAGTTTCACACCTTGGGTCTGTATATGTACGTGTGTAAACAGACTGCTGTCTCCTCCATGTCTCTCCCCATGTGGCCTTTGTATTTCTGCCTGCTGTTGTTTTTGTTTATGGGCCTGCTGTCACTCATCGGGGTGTTTAGAGTTGAGCCCAGTAAACAATCCAACATTACGTCTGTGTTGTCGAGACCATTTAACACGCCCAATAAAATTTAGTGTTTCGGAGCCAAAGCTGAGAAGAGGCTTAAATTGGAAAAAATTTTGTTTTCAGAGAACTGCACAACACTAATCTATTCTGGGTCTGCTCTGAGAAAAACATCTTTAAAGGAAACGCTGTTAGAGGCTTTCTGACAATTACCTGAAGTTACTTTTCTTGACAGAGACTTTTCTGCAGTGGTACACTATTTTCAAATCAAAAGACGTATTGAGGCAGAAGCAAGGTTGGCAGTTTTTTGGTTATGGGTGTTAAAAACAACAGGATTGTGTGGGATTTAGGGAGATATACTGGCAGAAATGAAAGATAATATAGTAAGTATTACTTCTCTAGTGTATAATCGCCTGAGAATAAGAACTGTTGTGCTTTTGTTACCTTAGAATGAGCCGTTTATATCGACATAGTGAGCGAGTCTTCATCAATGAAGAAGGCCATGTTGTACTGCCACGTTTCTACAGTAGCCCAGAACGGACAAACCCAACACTAGCCCTACATTGGGCCATTTGCGTTTTCATATTGGCCACCGTAGCTAGCAGAACCTTGAGATGAGCAGTGTTGGAAAAACACTAATTTTTTAACGTGAGACAGCCTTATTCAGTGTTAATAATAGTTTAAATCACCGGGTCCTTATGTTGTGGAGAGGAAGAGACCTCTGTGGATAATTCATCTCCTGGTAAAAACCTCCTGAACATCTGGATCTTAATTAAAAGAGAAAACGTGTGCACATATTAGCAGGTGTTGGGCTAGTGGCCAGTCTCTGATGAGCTGAACTGCAAAAGAAGAAACACGGATTTTTCACAAGACTGCTTTATTCAGTGTTTTTGCTGGTTTAAATCACCTGAACTGTTTGTTTTGGAGAGGAAGAGGCCTCTGCGGATAATTCGGCTCCTGGTAAAAACCTCCTAAACAATGAGCACTGAAGGAATTCTAATTAAGAGAAGATTCAGCTGGCTGCAATCTGCAATCCCCATCGATGCTACTAAATCCCCCTAACTCTTACACACTGAACTTTTAAGATAAAACAACTGATAGTATTATTTCCTGCCCCTATGTCAAGTTCTACTTTTGCACTCTTTAAAACGCAGCTGGCTGATGGTCCTAAAGCCAGAATAAAAATCAGGTTCCCTTAAGGACTGAAAAGAGTTATTTCAAGACTCTAAAACACAAGAACTTTATTTGTCCACGTGTTCAAAAAGTGTTGGACATTGCAAATTTAGAGCTGTGACATGGACTGTACGCAGAATGTGTTTTGATTATGTTTTCATTAATCAGCGTGTATCACGGAAAATTGCATTAGAAATTAGAGCTCATTAATTTTGACCTTTTCAAAGTTCTAAAACTTTGTCTGGACTCTCTCAAATCTCTCCTAATAAGGACTCAGACAAGCAGTTTAATGATGCTGACTGGATAACATAGCTGAGCTTCAACTCACAACCAGAGGCTGTTCTGACACATATGGATACTATTTGACCAAATGACCAGATGTTGATTTCCCAAACATGTCTATCGTGCCAGCCGCTGTTATTAAAAGAGGCTTTGACTAAGAATTTGCACTAAAAAAAGCAAAGGGGAAAATCTCCACATCTCTCTATGTTCCTCTTGTTCTAATGATTCCTGCCGCACACACTGGCAGGCGGAAAGTACAGGGAGCTCCCTCGCAGCCAAAATACACGACCAAGTCCTAGAATTCAGTTTATCATATCAGGGATTCACATAACTCACAGGTTTTTTCATTTTCTCTAAATTACTCAGTATCTAGCCCATGTGTGTTTGGAGAGGATATGAGAGCTGGTGCTAAGCTAGCAGCTGTGCTAGCACATGTTCAGTATAATTTTCCCAAGTGGTGTCGGCCTCATCAGGCCTCTATGCTGGCTTAGCTGCCCATGAGCTGATCTTCAGTGTAGGCAGACTGCTGACAGGAAGCACAAACACACTGAAAGATGGACTGACAGTCCTCGACACGGACAGCCAGTGTGTGTGTGTGCGCTTGTGTGTTGAACTTGAATGACATCCACATGAAAGTTAACCCTGACGAAGGTTATGCACGACGTATACACATACAAAACACTGGACATTCCCTTGTGGAAAAGTATCACAGTCAGCATTTTCTCTCATGAAAGTGTAACAGTGTGTGTGTGAGTGTGAGTGTGAGTGTGAGTGTGAGTGTGTGTGTGTGTGTGTGTGTGTGTGTGTAACTGTAGGTGTGTATGGGAAGCTTTGAGTGACTGGCTGCTGAAACTGCGTTCCACAGACAGTCAGGGTCAGTGCATGAAAGCGTCCGTCAACCTGTGTGTGCTGATCGCATTGTTCACATGCATGTATTTCATAGACTGTGTGCAAGTGCTCATATACAGTTTATTGTCTGCATGCAAGTATGTGAACACACATGTATGTCTGCACAAATGTGTGTGTGTGTGTGTGTGTGTGGGGGGGGGCGGGGGGGGGGGTTACCTGAGGTTAGTGTTTTGGCTGTCCATGGCCACGCGGGAACCATTTGGACTTGGGCTGCCGGAGAAAATGGGAGGATAGAAGGGAGGACGAAGACGGAGAAGGACAAAGAGGGAGAAAAGGGCATGAAAAGAATGTGAATGACAGAAGAGGTTTGGAGCATTGAAAACAACATGGACATGGATTAAAAAAGTAAAAGTGAGACAGGAACACACAGAACAAGAAAAAAAGGAAACACAGAGGTAGGTTAGTTAAGGTAGATTAAAAAAAGAGAAACATGAAATGAGAAGAAAAGCAGAGGGACAGTGATGAAGTCCAAAACATGGACAAATACAGTGAGAGGAAATGGATGAAAAGATAGCATCAGTGAGAAAGATGGAAAGAGGAGGATGGGAAAGACCATTGACAGGGACAGGAAACAGGAAAAGAAAAAAAAGAGGAGGACAAAAATACAAGGTGAGATAAATGAAACCAAGACAGCCATCAGAGATAATCTTACAGCAGACTAATTCATTGCTGGTGGACATTCAGGACTGCAGTCTGTGCCACAGCTTCACAAATAATTACTCCTCTCTTCAGTCTGGTGCTGGTTATTCCAGCATTCCCACACAGGAGTCATCATGTCCATTTGAAGGACAGATAGTGTGAATGTAAAGCTACTTCTACAAACACAAAGCTGCTAATAATCCTGCTGACAGAATATACAGATTTGCACACAGCGACATATTTATCCATGTCTGTTTTAGAGGAGTATAAGTAGACTGTTGCATTTATTTGGAAAGGAATATTTTATATGTCCTTGGTGGCACAAATCTAAACACAGCCAAGGTAATGTCCTACAATACACTGTCCTGGGGGCTCAAACACATCAGTGATTTATACACTTACTTGAGTACTAGATGCAGGTTAGCAGATAGTCGCGGGTCTGTGAACTGTGTTGTTCGGTTGTTGTGGTCAACAAAGTAGACGCGACCTGTGGCTGTGTTTCTGATCTCCCAGCCTGGTGGCAGTGGGCCCAGCTCCTCACAGTTCACATTGCTTAGGTCCCTGAACAAAGAAAATAGAAACCATCAGCAAGAATGATACAAGTGCAATTCTCTATTATACTATAAATACATACACACAAACATATAGGGCTCTAATGATTCATATATTTGTGCCAAACTGTCATGGTATAGGGGTCACAGTCAGGTGCATGCAAATGCTCGCAAAATACGTAGTATGTAGATTGATGCATGAAATGAGGAAGATTCTCAACAACCTCAAAAATTCCATTATCCTTCTGACAAAGTACTTGTTCTCATTTCTTGATTCCTCATCTCTCCTGTACACTGACACTCCTGCCAGTAGAAACCTAAGCCCTGATCTGGGACAATGCTATAGCCTAAGGACGACTTGTGCTTGTCTATGTGTGTGTATGTGTGTGTGAGTACTTTGTCCTTGTGTGAAGTGAGGACACATCACTCGGGGACAAAGCACATGCCTCGCTGCACTCATCACAACATACTGGCTCATTTTAGCAGCTCTGTCCAAAATGACCAAACCCAGAGGTTGCTGCTGTGAGCTGGATGTTAAATGCATGTGCTTCATCGCTGCGCAGCAGCTACACCGAGACCTGGCCAAAAAATGTAACGCAATAGCAGAGCCTGAAGTCCCTTGTGAATTAACTAGTGGGCTATTGAGACTTGGTGAAGCAGTTTGATTGAATGCAGAACCACTAGCCTTTGGTGTGTTCAGCTCAACATCTGTCCAAAAACTTTTCTTCCAACTCCACATCGGACTCGGAGGTCATTAGTTTGGCTGACCCGGGCTTGAGCCTGAAATATGACTAAAACGACTGTTTTTGAACACAACCCTGAGCAATTAAGTGAGAAATTAGGCCTGATCCAGCCCAGTCAAGTCCAGTTTGGTCCTGTTACTTCTGGGATTATATGTCAGGTTTTATATTAGGCTTAAAACAACAGAGGCTGTCAGCACTGCGGTGCATTTATCATGTATTTCAGACGATGTGTTTGTGAGATATTTATGGTCCTAATAACATTTATCAAAAGAAACTGAAGAAGTGCTTCACAAATAGATACAAATCTGGACGATAAAGACGGAAAGCAAAGCAGTTACCTGGGCACACGGGGGTCATGCCAGGTGCTGACTCCGGTCTGTGTGTGGAGGAAGTAGACTTGACCCTGCTGAGTTGTTCTTTGCTCTAAAAACAGAGAGAAAATTAATGGAATTAATATGTCAAAAACGCAAAAGAGAAGGAGTGAAACAAGTCTGGAACTGTTGCTGTTGTTCTGTAGTCTGGTCCTGGTGGGTACAAGCATGGATAGCCAGTTTGTGTATTTTGGAGAAGGGGAAGTCTGTTTATAATTGATGTGACAGGCTAACTGCAGGGACAAGAGTTTCTTAAGGTGTGCGCCAGTATAATCAATTAGTTCCTCTCCAGTCTCCAGTAGGCCTATCCCAAGAGGATGGGGAAAATAAAATGTGAGGGGAATTTATCAAAGACTTCCATGAGTGTTTTTCCTTGCGCGGAGTTCCTCGACGCATCCTAGCTGCCTTGTTTTCTCTTAAAGGTTGGTGTGTGCTCTGAAAGTAATCCCTTCCCATTAATCTCTAAAACCAAAAGGAAATGGAAAGGAAAACGCTGTCACTCATTCCAAACCGACTAAAATAATATGCTGTAAACAAATGGGGGAACTGAAAGAAATCAGAATGGTTCATCACTGGCTTGTCGGATCTCTCGTTCCATCCAGCTCACGGATGAATGGAGAGGGAGTGTGTGAATGTTGGCACAAAGTGTGTGCGCTGCACAGGCGTGGTGGTGTTCATGTGTATATGCGCCACCCGCTAATCCATCACTACCCCCCACCCCAACTTCCTACTGGCACAACTTGTTTCCTACCCACCTCTCCCTCTCTTTTTCCCCTCACACACTCCCCTTCTCTCTCTCCCTCTTTCTCATTCTGTCTCACGCTCTGTCGCCACACCCAGCCGCTGGTTCAGAGGGTTCAGCTGAGGAAGAAAGCTCACTAGCTGTTGGGCATCAGTGACTCACTTTGTCCGACCTTGGCCAGCCTCAGTGGACACAGCAGGACATTTCAAAGGGGGCACAGGTCCAACAGTGCCATTCTAAATCACTGGCATACAGCACCACACTTAAAATAATAATTTATTTTACAGACTCTGTGGGTATTGTGGGGTGCTCTGTGGCTGACTGTGAAAAGTAGACTTACTCTAAAAAAACATTCCAACCTTGGAAAATGTACTTGTGTATCTGCTGCATTATTTTCCCTATGTATTTGCATGCCGTCAGTAAGCTCAGCTTGAGAATTACAGACATAGAAAATAGGCAATAACCTAAAGTGCCTTCTCTGAGCTTAAACACCGAGCTAGAAGAGAAGAGAAGAGAAGAGAAGAGAAGAGAAGAGAAGAGAAGAGAAGAGAAGAGAAGAGGAGAGAAGAGAAGAGGAGAGGAGAGGAGAGGAGAGGAGAGGAGAGGAGAGGAGAGGAGAGGAGAGGAGGAGAGGAGAGGAGAGGAGAGGAGAGGGGGGAGAGATATTAACACACAGTAAGTGTTGACTGCAGTTGTCATGATGTGGTGCTGTGGGAAGGGGGGGGGGGGCAGTTAGTAGTGAAAGTGTGTGAGGACAGAGCAGAGAGACAGAGGGAGAACAAGAGGATAAAATGGGCATTTAAACTCTTATTCTAATCATAAAAATCAAATAATTCAAAGTATCACTGCCTCTGGGCTACAAACAAGATACTACCAAAGGAGAACTACGTCTTTGATAGTGTGTTTTTGAAGGTTAGTGCTGGGACTTCACCTCAGCTTGGCTTTTTGATAGCAGTGACACAGGTTGTTTTATTGCTATAACTACAGCTGCCTTTCTATTGTACCAGCTTGTTAAAAGCATTCACTCAGTGTCCCTGGTGAGAACTATTCCCAGTCTAATCACCTTGACCACCAGCAGGAGGTACCTTTGCACTGTAGTTGTACTGACGCATCTAATAGTAACAAGCAAACATCAACATTGATAATGTAGCGCAACACTAGTGACAAGGCTGAACTCTGTCGCATGTTAACAGCATTGGCTGAAGACATCAGACTTGACTCAACAGGTGTGTAAATACAAGTTCAGGTGACCTCACTGACAGTGAGTTGCAGAGTTTTCCCAGTATTTGATTTTGTCATGAACTGCATGCCTTTTCAGCGTCAAGGTCCAAAACTCAAACGACAGCAAAACTACTAAATGTTTTCTGAAACCTCTGAACTGCCAGCCACACAAAGCGTTCCACAAAATACACTCAGTGATTTAGCAGCTGGGGTATTAATCGCCCATGTAATCGCATGATCATAACAAGACCATGTCACACGACATCATGCTTTTTATAGAACACTGTCCTCACTTCTCAAAATGCTGAACATAGAGACATATTTTATTGAGACTATTTTATTCCCTGCCTACTTTACTAGATTGAATTTTTACATTGTAATCAGTTAGTGAAGGGAGTGTGTGTGTGTGTGTGTGTGTTGCTGCTCCGTCCCTCACCGTAACCCTCAGGCAGGTCTGGCGGTGTATGCAGGTGCGTTCGACTCATGTAGTTACGATGCCGCTGCGATCGAACCCGTCTCTCCTGGATCCGCTGTTCGCCTGGCGGGCAGCTGGCCTCGGCCCCATTAACAGGTGTCATCACTGGCGTGTTCTCATCCACCACGCAGCTTAGCGGACGCCCTGATGGGCTGGAGTACTCCGACGCTGGTCTGGGAAAGAGTAAAGAGTGTGCATGTTTATGTGTGTGCAGTGTCATCTTAATCTCTAATTTCAAGATCCAATTTCTTCTATATCATACATATAACTCTTATAACTACTCAGAAAAAACATAACACAAGAATCACACAAGTGTCTGTTGTCAACACATTCCCAAGATTTACATGCATAGTAGAGTGTGTTACAGGCGTAAGTGATAAGTGGCTGACTTTTGGTTTCAGTGAACTTTCTGTGATGTTAGATTAGACGTAGAGGTAGGTGAACTAAGGGAGATGTTTATAAACCGCTTAGCTGGTTGAGGGTGAACGACATGAACCGGGTTCCTTAAGAGAACTTGTCTTTTCATCACTAGTGTGCACTGTTTTCCTGTACTTGCAGGTGAGGGCATAGGTTCTGTTTCAACACTGGGGGGGCACATATGAAATGGGGGGTTTAAGGGGTTCTCTCCAAAGAATTTGAAAGCATCAAACACTTAATTTCCTGCAGTTTTTATGCACTAATTTGTGCCTTTTTCTATTCAGTTATGGTCAAAATGTCTTTTATTTCTTCAAAATAAAAGTCCTCTACTATTTTCAGGTTTTTGCTGGTATTCTAAATATTGAGGGGGACGTGTTCCCTGCGTAGCCCCCTATGCTTGTAGAAACCTGGGTACGGAGGGTGCAAATAGTGTGGTCCTGTGTGTTATAGGTGTGCTAAGGGTTAACTCAGAGTTGTAGCCAGTTTATTTGTTCTTGTGATGTCTAGACATACATCACTCCTTGAGAAGAAAATGCTTTTCGTGGTTATGGTTGAGATTAAAGGATTATGGGTTGCATAAAAGCAAACACAAAGTCCCCACAGGACTACAGTAGAATCTTTAGTGTGTTTTTGTGCTACTTAACAGCAAGCAGGACTTATGAACACAGATCTGATAAGCAGACATAACCAGAGACAGACTGACTACATGACACTTACTACACTTACTTTGCATGTATGTGTGTGTGTGTGTGTGTGTGTGTGTGTGTGCGTGTGTAGCATGTCTGACCACTGTCTGGCTGTCCAGAGTTGCTGACGCCTTGGCTATCTAAAACCTTGGACCCTTGTCTGTCGACCCACAGCCCACCTCCTCTCCCCTCCACTCCCATTTCCTCTTTCTCCCCCCTCACTTACATCCCACCTCTCCTTCCACTTTCCCTAGTCCTTTCTCAAAGTTATGCCACCTTCTTTCCAGTCTCTGAGCCATTATATCCCAACTACACCTCCAATGTGTCGTCTCACGATTCGCTTATGGACCAGATTATATTTGTCATCAGTCAGGACCCGTGAAGAATTGTGAGAATAGTAAAAACCAAGTTACCATCCACAGTAAAAATGTTCCCTTTTTGTACTTGGTGAGTTAATATGTAACATACTTGCATGACATTATAAATAAGGAAAAAAAGGCTTTTTTAATTTTATATTGTGCTTGTTACACCTGCTGTTGCATGTTCAATGGAAAAAATTAAATGGAAAAATCTCTCTCAATCTCTACTTCCTCTCTTAACTGGTATTCATCCTCTTCACTACTTATCCTCTGTCATTTTCCTCCTACACAGCCTCTGCCTGCTCATCTTCCTCCTTAGCTTCACCATTTCCGCCTCCCTCAATGCCCTACCACTTAACCCTTCCTACACCATTTCCTGTCTGTTCTGTCTCGTTCTACTATGCTGCTTCAGGGCCACTGGAGATGTGTAGTAGGAGTGGGTGGAGAGGTGGGGGTGGTGGTGTTATTTGTTTGCTTACTCCCTGAACGGCTCCGCTGATATGGGCCAAGTAGGAAGGCGACAGTTGTTCCTGCAGGAACACGGGCCAAGTAAAACCTGGCTGCCCGACTGGCTGGCTAGTTTATTTAGGAGTGTGTGTGTGTGTGTGTGTGTGTGTGTGTGTGTGTGTGCGCGTGTGTGTGCGCGTGTGTGTGTTGCAGTGGGGTGGGGGTCTAAGGAAATTGACAGCAATTCACTCATTACCAACAGACTGTTATTGTTGTGTTGTGCGCTGGGCTGAGTGGAAGTGCTTTTTCTGGAAAGGGAAGTGGGGAAATGTACAATCCCCGATGCTTTGTTGTAAAAGGTCAAGTTTGTTGTGCATTACGTCAGCATGACCGCTGTACATACAGTGGGAAGTAGAGGGATTAAGGATGATATGATATGGGCCAGAGGAAAGCTCACATTTTAACATGACTCACTTTTTGTAATATAATGTAATATAATGCATCATTTGGAGTCTTAGCTGATGATGCATTGAGGATGAGGGTGTGTGCAGTATGTGTGCAGATGTACCTGGTAGGTCTCTCCCACTGCGTGGTACGTGTGATGTGGTTCAGATACTGTATCCTTCCAGAGGCTGTCCGTCTCTCTTCCCAGCTGTTTCAGGACAGATTAAGAAAAACGGGTAAGAAAATATCATACTTGTTGTAAAGTAATACCAAAATTAAAGAGGCCTTCCTCGATCTTTGAAACCACGAAGGACATGCTTATCTAACAACACTGAAAAGTTATTTTCTTTAGTAGCAGGACAAAAAGAGGATCACCGATGTGCATACAGCTGAACCTTCTGAATGTATCGAACCAGGCGAAAGTCTCATAGGGAGGACAGTAACATTCACAATGATTGTTTACTGCTGACAATATACCTTGCTTTTCAAATATACAGAAAACCACATAGAAACTAGCCCTGTGCACAAATACAAGGAAAACCTTTGAAAATACTGACCCATCGGGTAAGTCATTGTCGAACAGGCGACTGCAGTCCACCACCGGCCTTTCTGTACCAATACGATCTCTGGACTGAAGACTTACTACACAGTTAACAAAGACAAGGAAGACAGTAGATCAATAACATTTACCAACCCCTATAGTGCAGCAAAATAATGAATAATATTGTCTATACAATATGTGGATTCCAGTTCCACTAATGCATCTATTACATTAATACAAAGGAAAACTAAAATAAGAAAAGAGATATTGTTGGTAGTAGGGTTGGCACAATAGCAGCTTTCACTGCACGATGATTGTGACCAAAAGTTTACGATAACAATATCATGGTATCTAAAGAAAATTTGGAAAAATATACTATGTCAATATACATATATACATGTATATATATAAAACAACTTTATTTATTGTGTGTTTTGTCTCTTTTTGGCAGTAATACCAGCGTACGGAGGTGCAGAGAGTCCGTAACCATAACTCCACGAATTTGTACAAAAAGAGCAGTTACACTTCATGGATAGTGAAAAGGCAACTAGATGGTGTTGCGGGAGGCAGACAAAGCGAGAACGGTTAGAAACACAAATGATTTAAGAGGTGCTGGATTATTATGTGCATCATATGTGTACTATTAACATGATATCAGCGTATCACTTCTATCACAGTATCGCAGTTATCATCAATGCCAGTATACTGCAACACCCCTAGCTGGTAGGGAACAGATATTATATATATCCGTTTTTTTAATTACCACACTGTGTTTTAGGGGTTAAGCTTAAACCAAGTCAGAGTATTCAGACCGAAGAAACAGTGTGGGTAAAATTGTGATTTCTAGTGTTTAAATAATACAATGCACTGAGACATCCAGAGCTATACTGAAAACTGTTTCGTATGAGAATAAGTGTCTTCCAGCTGTTACCTGCATTCGTGTTGTTGCTAGTGTTTAGTGTAGTGTGAATAAAACATGGTACAAAAGCTCTGGGATTTGACCAAAAGCGTCCTCCTGAACTTTTGTATGCAGAGTAAGGGCACACTGGATGTAGATAAGAGCATCAGGAATACGTAAACAAACAGACTGACACAGGACTATGCACATTTATATCTTTGGCTTGATTTGAATATTGTTGTGTAGTATACAACTGAAATTGTGTTTCTTACCGACTATTTGTCCTCTTACAGTATCGTTGTCATTGGGGCCCAGCTTATTCAGGTCCAGTCTCTGATCTGCAGGGAAAAATCAAATAAGACTCGTGATCATTGATTAAGCATCTGCCCTCGTTTGCAACCATGAATACATCCAGGTATCAAGCCAGTGTGCAGCTTGGTTTTTCATGCTAAGTAACGAGACATTCAGACTGAAAACATAACTGCAGAGGGCTGCATTGGTGGGGGCGTGTTGCCTCGGTGAGACGATGAAACACTATACAAAACTGGACTGATAGATGCATACGTTGGAAGGCTTATCTAATGCCAGAAACTGTACAGTGGATTTATCATACAGTAAGTGAGGGTGTTAGAATCTTGGAAAGATCTCAGCGATCATATGTATCCTCCGTTTTGACAATCCCCACGTAAGCATAGATTTACCCTGTTTACCAGGAATGTACAAATTTGATTGGCTAGCACAAGACCTTTCCAGATAACTCCACATTGTGTTGTGGCAAAATCTGAGCCAGGTTCAACATTTTTGCCAGGCAACATTCTGTTTTCCTTTACTGGAACCTTCTATGCCGACAACCTTGCCGTGTCAATGCAGTGCCACTGAAAGGAACAGGGAGGCTGTGTGTTTTTACACAGAGCTATTGACGGTCTGACTTATGCATGAGTCAAACAGGACACAGTGAAGTAGGCAGTCAAAAACTCTAATATAAAATGTTATGTCTGCATGTAAGTGTGTTTTAAAATGTTAAAAACACAACAGTGATCTCTGCAGAAAAAACACATCTGTAGCTTCACCCATTTTGTGTGAAAAGATAAAAATTTGGAGACATAAAATATCACAAATTTTGGATGTAAAATGCGTAAGCGGTCTTGTTGTTTCTGGATAAGTAAGGACTCATTGTCTGCTCAGCACAGGATAGCACTGCCAGACACAGACAGCACAGAAACACAACCCAGGAAGACTCTGAACAAGATCCAGACACTGATACACTCAGCAGTCTTTCTCCGCCTCTCTCTTCCTAACACACACACACTCACACTCACACTCACACACACACACACACACACACACACACACACACACACACACACACACACACACACACACACACACACACAATCCCGCAGGGAAATTTGTGCATGACCAGCCCAGCTGACCAGTACAGGGGGAATATCAACAGCATGTGTGTATGTGTGCAGGGTAGGAGTCCTGCAGGGGCTTTGGCTTACTTAAATAAGTAAAACATAATCAGACATAAGACAGAGTGTCAGTGTAGGAGAAGGAGAGGAGCTGAAATATGCAGAAAAGGCAGGGGGAGAGAGTGAGTGAGAGAAAGGGAGATAAAGAGATGCCCCAGTTCGCCATGCGCTAATACTAAAACCAAAGTCAGACGGGATTTGTCATGTCTTTGATTTGCCTGTAATGATTTTGTATGCACATAAAATGGTGCATCTGTTTGTATGTATAGACTAAGCAGATCTAAACAACCCTATAGCTTGTTTCCAGGACTGTGCACATGTGTGTGCATGTGTTTGTGTGTGTGCATGTGTGCATCTGTTCCGGATACGTGTCTAGACTAAACAGGGATGGTCTAAGCCTTACATGGCTGGAATAGTAAGCAGATTTTTCTCTTAAATAAGAGAAGAGGGAAACAGAGAGACAGAACATTTACAGACCTTTAACCACAAGCCCTCACTGCACCATTCAATTCCTCAAAGCTGCTAAACTGCATGCTTCAATGAACAACTGCATAAATTAGTGTTAATATGTGCATGTAGACCCAGGCTGAGTATGTCTATGTATTGATTATTTAGCTTATGCACATCTGTATCTCTGAGTGTGTGCACATCTTTATGCATATATAAAGACTGTAGTATCAGCAGTATCGCGATCAGCAAATCAGTAAGTATTGTTTGCCATTACATCAACACTATAAATATTACACAAAATAAACATCAGGGATCAAAGCGAGGCAGACTAACATGCGTAGACAGCAAGTCATTTTGAAAAACTGGTGGTGTGTGTGTGTGTTAGTGAGTTTGTGGGTTCAGAAGTGGGACAGATGACTTAGAGGTTTGTGTGTGCAATGCTACAGGAAGTGGAGCTCAGTGTAGGGCCAGACAGACTTCTAGTAAACTAGACAATCATAACGGACCCACTTTTGGTTTGTTTGTGTGTGTGTGTGTGTGTGTGTGTGTGTGTGTGTGTGTGTGTGTGTGTGTGTGTGTGAGAATATGACTTCTAGGAACCAAGGCAATTCCAGTAAAGTCTTTTTTTGTGTGTGTGTATTTTTATGTTAGTCCCTGTGCGTGAGCATCTTGGTCAGACCACAGACTGGGCAAAGTTCATGTATCTGCAACACAAAGGACAAGGACGAGGGGGTAATGTGAGCGCTGGTGTCTTGTCATAGATCATGATATGCCTCCCTGTCCACTTCCTGTGGCTACGGGAAAGTATAATTTCTGCCATGTTGGCTGTACAGTAAGTGGCTGGTCTGGAGCCTGACTGGAGTCTATACTGTCTGTTTCTGGAAGATGTGGGTAAATCTAAGGGCACCGAGTGGGGTTAGAGCGTGGCACCGGGCTTTGATGGCCGTTAAGGTCCCTAATGTGGTTTTTGGTGGATTAGGTGGGGTTAACTTTATGTGCTGAGAATGGTATTTCGGAGCAAACATTAAGGTTGCTGGAATATATTCTGGATTCTTATGTGAGGTATTTAGCTTGACAGTTTGGAGTTGGCGTCGGAGGCTGTTACATTTGGGCCAACAAAACTACAGCTACCTACATTCATGGAATTATCCAACTATGCAGTTTGGATAAAAAACATCCAACAAATGGCAATTATATTCAGACAGACAACTCCTTTTGTGGTCATGGGGTGTGACTGTGTACAATGGATGGATGGAAATAAGAAATAGGCCACATATATATATAAAAAATGGGGAAAATGTAACTCAGTGTGGTGGTTCTGGGACATGTCTAACATTTTTGTTAAAGTCAGGAAGATGGATTGAAGGAAAGGAGGAGAATGTGTGGAAGGAATGTTAATTTGACAGTATGTACTACAGTTAAGTGTATATGTGTCAGTAACAACTGACTTGTACTGCAAATAAGACAGGGCTAACAAGCATGTGGCCATATGGACTGTCTAAATGACTTGGAAATCAAAGGGCACATCACAGGAGACACAGTCAGAAGCCACACAGATGGGATAACTAAGCGTTTGAGAATGTGTGTGTCTACAAAATCATTGCTGTTCCTTTGTATGCTACCCACATCGGCCTGAGATCAACTTTATGGTCAACCAAGGATATCACACAACTATCCCAAAACAGCATCCTTCTTCCTCTCTCTACATCTTGTGCAAAACAGTGCCAATAATTGTATCAGCAGGACCATGTTTCCAAGAATAAAAGCTGTTTGTTTCCTTGACAGAAAGGCGCATTGCTGTAAAAATGAATTGTGGCTATTGATTTAGTCCCAGGTGCCGGATGTCTACAGCAGGCAATATTTCTGATATGTGTGGCCTAAAGGAGTTGCATGTGTATTGTGCTCATAAATCTCGTGGCAATGAATGGCTGGCACAAAAGCCCCAGCAGGCTGCAAGCTGGGGATGGGACAGCGGCACTGTTGAAAGAGCCACACATGTACCAGCAGGCTAGCTTGCTATCAAACTGCGGCAGCCAGATAAAACAAAGGCACAGGAAAGGTTCCCTGACATGAAGTTGGTGTCTTGTTGTTGGAGACACTAGGTCTGGTCCGCACATTTGTCTGTCTGACTTTGTGTGCTGAAGGCAGGATGTGTGTGCATACATGTGTGAAGAGAGGTTAGCATGGCTCACCCAACCGCTGTTTAGTTATTCATTAATTAATTCTGTATTTCCCATGGAGCTTTCCCATTAGCCTTCACTAACAAGGCAGACTGGCGCGTTAGGGTAAAGGCCATGATAAGCATGCGGGGGGGGGGGCATGAAGAGACCAACACAGAGGATCCACATGCACGCACAAACAGGTACTTACAGCCAGTGTCTTTGAGTCTGTTGATGGCGTTTGACAGGAGCCGGACACAGCCCAGGAAACCTGCGCCCTGTTTTTTGTGGATTTTCTTGTGATTCCATACGCTGATGGTGATTGAGTCTGCCTTTCCGATGTATCTGACAGGGGAGGAGAAAGAAAGCGGTTTAATGAGACAGAAAAAGGGAGTAGTTTGAATCCTGAAAATATGTATAGAATTTCAAAGGGCCCAATGAGACATGGTGTATGCTCGTGTGCACATTGCAGGGGTGGCTCAAAGCTCAAAGAACAGAGCAGGTTTTCATCAGCCCACAGGGTAAAACAGATGGAAATTGAATAAAATCATAAGCTTAAACACTTAAGAAATCTTCCAAAACATTAACAAACACTGTCTAAAAAACAGAAACTTGTATTTTGCATCACTTCCAACTTCTTCTCTCTGACAGCAAGGAAACAATGCACACCATGTTTGCGGTGTAGACTTTCAGACTGTGTAATGACGCTGATTAGCACATTTCTAAGTACCTTGTGTGTACGTGCTTGTGTGTTTGTGCAGATTTAGCACTGGTCTAGGTCAGTCTAGTCGTGGTTTAAGAACAGAGGAAGTCCCCGAGATGTGCTCCACCACTGTCTGAGACCCAGACGGCTACCACAGTAAACACGCAGAGTTCAACAGTCAAATGCACAATCACACAGTCACTGACACGCACACGTAATTACAGCCTAGCGCTGATGCCAAGCTCTATATTATGCTGTGTACCATAAGCGTGAAGTGGGGTTTCCCTACTAAACACATCAAAACTTGGAATGTTCGCCAAATCATAAAAGCTGGGAAACTGTTGCACTGAAATTAAATAACCTGTGAGGGTTGTGGATATTTTTAAGTGTCCAGTGATTCAGTCTCTAGTTGCTATCTGAAAATCTGATCAGGATGCAGTAGCAGAGATTTGCATCTTGGCACTTTTCTCTCTCAGCAGATGCTGATGTGTCTAGGCCTGTGCTTTGCTGCACATGTTGATTATGATCTCATCTTCTAGTCATTTAACACTATTACAAATGGGTGAAAGAGCACAGAGCATTTTGCAACGGAAGTTTCAATTTCCTTCTCCAATAAAGGTGAGTTAATTAAAGGCTTATTTTCCAAGAGGTGGATACTTAAATACTAGAAACTACTGGTAAGATGTTCAAACCATCTATCTTGTAAAAGGCTTCTGACACAGCATAATATAACCGTGTGATGACACAGATAATTTCACTAATTAGGACAATTTGGGAGACTTTTTTACTCAAAGATTTAATGAGGAATAAAACAAAACAGCTGAATAAATGTTCTTATAAAGTAGTGCTCCATCCTTGATTAGGACACCATTCTAATCTTAGAACAGCAGATGTATAAGCATTGTACTGTGAAGTTGAAATTTGGTTTCCTGCGTTTGGTATGCTGTAGTGCAACTCAAATTGTCTCTCTGAGCACATTAACGTGCTCTGGGTTTAATCTTGTGCAGCTCTCTTTACACAGTGTGGTTGTGAGGTCTCTGTGATGCAAAGGTGTGTTGTGCAAAGCAACCTAGCGCAAAAAAAAGAGAACTGAAATAGCACACGAGACAATGATTGAGTGTCTAAGAATCAGAGAACAGGTAGAACAAAATGTTATTTCCTCACTCACAATAACTGTGCCAAAAACAGTGTTGGGAAATCTTGTTCTCTGACATAACATTGCAAGCACTGACGTAATTATTATTATTCACTCGTTCTGCCACCCAATATTTATCAGTTGCTGTTAGAAATTCACATAAACCACTCCTCACATCAGCATAAATTAGAGCCACAGCACATTATTTAAAAAAGAAAATACATCAATTTTAAAGCTGGTTCCACTTTTACTACCATTAATTCCTTCTTCGAAAGCAATGGTGACAAACACCAGGAGCAAACGCCAGGAGTTAAGTTTTCATTCAAACAATATTATGACTGGTGTGTTAACTGCAAGCCAAATTAATCAGAGCATTTGAGGCCAAATTGCCTCCTAAGTTACCGTGACCAGTTGTTGACAAGCAATCGAACATTTATAAAGCATTTTTAAATTGACTCCAGTGCAGTGCTTACTCCGCATAAAACACACTGAGGCTACGTTACATAACTTTCAGCAAACTGCATGGGAAACAATGAGGGCAAAACAGCATCCCCAATCTGTTTTAAACAAACATTCTCACGAATAGCTCAGCTAAAAACACAAAAACACCAAATCCATCAGCACATTAGTGTGTCGTTCACATCCAGGCCTGTTTGTAACCGGTCCCAGCAACGTTATCTTCATGTCACCTGTTCAACTGACTTCAGCAGTTAAGATAACACACCACTGTTATTATAGACATGAGAACAAACCACAGACACTTGCCTCGTTTATGAACTTACAGTATTGTGCCACAGCAGAATGAACAAGGGGGAAACACTGGGATGAATATTTTGTGTTATATTTGGCAGTGAAAAAAGATTTTTATGGCCTGGCGGGGGTGCTGGGCCTGTGCAATTGTAGGAGAAACACTGAGAACACTGATTAATAAGTGGACTGCAAAGCAGGTAGAAGTACAATACATACACAATGTAACCACAGACTGAACTGACTGTGACTCCCTGTCTTCTATAGGTGGTTGTTGTTGCTCTAAAAACCACAGTATACAAGGTGTATAACATTTTAATACATGTCTAATATCTTTCTAACACATTTCCCTTGTGTGGTTCTTTCACATGACTACAACTACAAAAATGTAAAAATGAAATTACATCAAATTATTTCAAGGCACGTACATGAGGAGGGAGGTACCCTGTGCATACTCTTATCTCTTATCTATATCTTGAAGGGGAAATCGTCTGACTGATTGATGACAACGGAAACATTATCCCAGCATGCTCAAAATAATAAAAGATTTCCAAGTAAAAGGAAATATACCCCCGGAGGTTAAATATACGCCTGAATATTATGTCAAATGTAATTACAGTCATCAAAGTTATCTTTTTCCAGATAATGCTATAACATAGATGACATTAATTACACATGAATTAATAATGAGATGGTAATATAAGCCATTAGATTCATCTTTTTCTTATGAGACTCTTCTTGTGAATACTGCTCAGGGTTCAGACAGAACAGTCTGTGCAGGGTTCTCCTCGTGCTCTTGGCACGTTCCTTATTCTATTCATTGTGTTAAATTATTCAATTTCCACCACTAAATCCACTAAAACAAGAACAAGAAACTTTTGTATCACTGACTACTAAACACTGGTGGTCAAGCACAGCAACAACACAACTACAAACAATCCATACATCTCTTTCTCACACAAACACACTTCATTAGGAGGTTAAGGCAACAACAAAAATGAAGATTAGCACTCGTAATCCTACAGACAACAGCAGAGGAGTGGAAAAAAATTCTTGGGTCAAATCCAGATTAGCTTTCCAGGACATACTAAATCCAGACCTGCAGGACTTCCCAAACTTTTTCTTGCCAGGGAACGTACATTACATTGGGAAGATTTCTCTCCAGGTTGGATATATTTCACATTAATGTTGGACAGCCTTCAGTTGTTAACATCTATAAAGACAAAAATAAATCAGACTGGAGATTCTACAGCTCTGGCTCGTCCATATCAAGTACCTTGATCTGATTTATGTAAATTGAGTTGATGCCAAAGCATTCCTCTTCGATTCCCGTGTTCCTTGCTGTTACATTGAACCGACCACCCCATTTTACTTCTCTTCTTCCACTTTTGGACATATGCTTCCTCAGACGTTTCCTGTCTCTCATCATGGAAAACTGTGAATATTTAAGCAATAACGTAATTTATAGAGTACAATAAGTCCTGGGGTGCAATGTAGGTATGTCTGGCGTAAGTGTTTAGTAAACCTTTGCTGTCTGTCCTAGGCTGAGAAAGACAAAACACTTATTGAATATAAAACCCAGACCATGCCTGTTTCCAAGCACAGAGCAAACAGCTTGCTTTCTGTTAGCATTCTCTCCTGTGTCAACCCACGTTTTTACTGCGCCAACTCACTGCAGACAGGAATGAAGCAGAGAGAAATCTTCTGCGGGTTGAACCACTACTAATCAATGTCTGGAGTTACTCACTTTTTGATTATACTGTAGGTGGGTATGTCTGCCATACAGGCCTCCAGGGCCTATGATAGGTAGGCTGCGATGAAGGCCCAATGCATTTTTAATATGGATGGCCATAAGCAGAGTAAAATCTGACTGTAGCACTGCTAGTACCACTACTATGTTCAACATTTTATTACTAAAAACCAGATCTTGCTCATGCAGTATGTGTGAAGCCTGGTAAAGTAACACAGGTTCTCTTGAGAGGACATGGTATGCGCAGCACAACGTGTACCGCATTTAATATAGAGTGAAGGCAGAGGGAACAGAATCTGACCCTCTAACCAAAGCAAAGTGAAGAGTTTACACTAAAAAGGCTGGAAATTGGAGGCTAAGCATGAGGAGGCAGCATGCCAAAACCAGACCTACATACTACTGGGAGTTCATGAACTTTCAACAGAATGTTTTCAAAAAGTTGGCTGGGTCTGTGTGTCCTCATACATTAAGAACTATAGAGCATCAACTGTAGTTAAAAAGTTATATAATTTTGCAGGCTACGTATGACACAAAATGTAGAGCATTAAGGCTTCTGGTAGTATCAGAGTCATGTGGGAAAAGACCCCTCCTCCTAAAGCTGGGGGTGTGGCGAGCTGGCAATCTGCCAAGCCCACACTCCCATCTGCTTTCTGTGGCATGTTAGTCATTTCCTGAAACAGAGGAAGAGGCCAGGGGTCGCTGGCGGCATATATACTCCTCAGAGAGGGTGGGGATTGAGATGGGGGCAGAGAATTATGTAAAGAGGGGATCTGAGGTTATTGTTGACAGGGTACAGGAAGCACTGCAGAACAGGTGTGTGTTTGAAAATGAAAGTGTGCACAGAAAGGCAACCTGTATCTGCTGTTGTAGGGAATCATTTGGTGACATACTGTACGAATGGACACTTAAATAATCCAGATACATATATGATCTTTATGGAAATGTTATGCATTCACTTGAGAAAAAAAATTACCCTGTTTTCCTGAATCAACAAGATTTTTAGCTCAGAATTATGAGAAAATTTTACATGAAAAAAAAAATTCTTGTTTTTCTTAATGAGATAACCTTGTTAGTTCAGAAAAACAAGAGTAGATTTTTTTTCATGAAAATGTCTCATAATTTGGATATAATAATCTTACGACTTAAAAAAAAAAACTATAGTTACTGGCTTGCAATTGTATGTCTCCGCAAATCAGTCAAGTTGCAGTTACAGTTTACACCCATGTCTGTCCAGACTCATATGTAGCTGTGACAGTTGACAAAGCTTCAAATGTTGCTGCAAAGAAGCTATTAACTCTTATAGATGCTTCAAACACACCTTCAACCTGGCAGCACAGAAGATACGTTACATCTCCATGGGTTCAAGATGGAAGATTAGTGTCACCAATTCAGTATCTGACCAAATGTCTCCCCTTTTGTTCCTGAGTTTCGACATTGAGTAGAGGCCAGAAAAGTGATTTTGCAGATCATTATGATGTCACAGTGTAGCTGACCTTTGACCTTTTGGATATAAAATGTCATCACTTTCATCATTTTATCTAATCAGACATTTGTGTGAAATTTTGTCATACTTAGCCTATGAATTCTTGAGCTAAAACATGTTATGAGAGGTCACAGTGACCTTTGATCACCAAAGTGTCATCAGCTCATCGTTGTGTCCAAGGGACATCTCTGCCAAATCTGGAAAAAACTCCCTCAAGGCGTTGTTGAGATATTGCATTCATGAGAATTGGTTGGACAGGCAGGCGGACGGATGGATGGATAACCTGAGAACATAATGCCTCCAGCCACAACTATCATCGGTGCGGAAGCATAAAAATCAAATAATTTTTCCCCATGAAAATAGAGCAACTGTTTTTTCTCAAGTGAATGCATCACACTTCCGAACTTCTCCTACAACTGAGTTTTATTATACTTAGGGTAGCAACTTAAAAAATATGTTCAATTTCTGATTAACCGGCCTATTATTTTATTGAAAAATAGATTAACTAATTGCTTGGTCCATAAAATATCAGAAAATAGTGAAGAATGCCGTCACAAGTTCCCAGACTCTGAAGTGACTTGTCTGACCAACAGTGCAAAACCCAGCAGTACAAAAGATATCCAGTTTACTATCACTGAAAACAAATAACATTCACATTTGAGAAGCTGGAATGTTTGCAGTGTTTGCTTGAGAAATTACTAAAACAATTAATCGATCATCAAAATTCTTCTTCTGCCAACCAGCCAATCCAAAACATGATTTTTGTTGCTAAACTATTAAATTTAACTTTTTGACCTTTTTATAAAAGAAATTATCAATCTGCTCAGAGTGTGCTACGTATTGTCATCTTATAACTATCATTACTATTCCCTCTTTTTCTTTTGTAATTCTAGAGTGCATCCCTTTCTCCTACCTTCCTTTCATGTCTCTTTCTCTACTAAAAACCTCCCAGTATTTCTTCTATCCGGTTTTTCCTTCATTCCTTCCTCTACCACTGTTTCCCTCCATCTCTCATCACTACACAGCCTTGGTTTCCACGGGTCCTTTGGGGTGAACACTCCTTGTAACGGCCTGTCGACACAGACCTCAGTACGGGGTTGTAGCCTTTATTAGCGATGTAACCAGCAAATAAGAGAAGCTTCTTCCTCCTGCATCTCTTTGGTTTGTTTTTTTTTTTACTATTGGTTTGTTCATAGATTTAGTTTGAAATACAGATTTGCGTATACATTTCTAAGACTGACAGAAAGTGAAAGCGTCCTTGACAGAAAAATCAGGTTTCAAGAAGATTCTTAAAGGCCGATATACAGCTTACCCTGAAAGAGATTACTAGAATAAAACAGCACTCTAAATGTGTGTTGGCCTTTCAAAAGCCAAATCTGACTCAGAGAAAGTGAGAAAGCCAGAAAAATATGAATTAGACAAACTCCAATTCACAGAGGAACATTGTTCAGGAGTGCAAAACAAGTTGGCAAACTCCTTCTTCTAATACCCAAAATAGGAATAATCTGTTATCTCAGAAAGAAGGAATTCACAGCACTATGAGTTGTGTTTTTCTCCCAAAAAATCTCATATACATACGTCTTGGTGAGGTCTGAGGTATGAAATGTCTATAATCTCACCCCTCAAGATGTTTTGTTCACACGTAAAACAACTCAAAAGCTTTATAGATGGGTGTTTCTACACACAGTGAAGAGGCGACTCGATCTGCATTCCTGAAACACTTGTCATAGCAGTTACACACTGAGACACACTCGAGAGCAAAACCAGTATGCTGCATTTCTGTGACAACAATGCTTGTCTGTACTGTTTCAAATTTCAGGTGGCGCGTGACGTCATACACAAATCATCACACACACAGACACTACATTTGTTTCTCAATGAGGCATAAGCCGTGTACAGCAACATGTGATGCTGCTCCACAGTTCTGTTGACTTACAGATCATAATGTTGATTCCACTTTGGGTCCAGCGTATTTCTCACAGTATCTGTAGAGTGGCATTGTCCTGAGCCGTCCACCACCACTTTGGCAAAAGGATCTGGCAACCCTGTAAAAGCAGACAGATGGAAGTGAAAAGGTTTTGTTTAGCCACTGTACAAACCCAGTGAGGTCACCAATACCCCTCTGATGGAGGAAATCCGTGTGTGATGGTGTGACATGCTCAAGCCTCATTTGACTTGTAGTCAGGGCGCCGCATCTTTGGTGACCCATGACAGCAGTCTCCTGTGTTTGTTTGTTTTGCTTTCTTGTTTCTTAGTATTGTTTATTGTGCCCAGTTGAAAGGGGATTTGCTTGTGCTGTTATCTGATCTGTTGTCATCCTACTATCATGAAGGTTTCAAGTTTTTTCCTCCTGATACTGGTCTTTTTTAAGGGCTGAGGCTAGTCATGCAGGAGTATGACTAGCCTCAGAGACTCAAGTACAACAGAGAATTTCCCCAATGTTGAGTTTTTAACCGTTTCTCTGTCAAGACAATTTCATAAAATATTTTTTCACAGCTGTTTTTATTCACCTAATCTCATAACCCAATGGCTATTGTCTGATGACAATAAGCTGACGGGGGCAAGGGCTTATATTTCAGGCTGATCCGGTGTAGCCTGTGGATATCCAGACAAGACTTCCTCTTCTGTGCACTGGTCATATCGGCTAATCTCTGTTAACAGATATCTGCAAAGGAATGCAGATAAATAAAACAAAGTAAATAATATAAAACACTTGTCATTAGACAATAGCCAATGTTTTCCTGGACTGCTTTTCGGCCAATGCACTGCCTCTCCATACGGACCATATAATGGGGGATTTCAATTGCTGCTTTTTTGATAGATCTAAGCAAAGCTCCTCTCAGTAGCTCTGATCCTAATAATGTTAATTTGGTTCAGGTCTATATGTCGATTCTGAAGAGAGAATTTATTTATTTTTTTTTTAATTTTATATACTTTATTAATCCCAGAGGGGAAATTCAACAGAGTGCGACAACATCATGGTGTTGTGTGAAGATTCAGAAACTAAGTAACTGATCTTATACTTATCTTATCTATTTATTGTTGTATTCTTCTTTCTTCTTAAACTTATTATTATTGACTGCTGTCTGTGAGCCAAATTGCCCCTCTTTGACATTAAAGCTTTTACTCTTCTCCACAACTAAGCCTTCTCACAGCATCTCAGTCAGCTGGAAATCTGATAAAAGGATTCTTCTTGGTGTGTTTATCCATGTGACTGTGCATATATGTATATGTATTTTAAACGTTAGTATATACCTTTGGGCACCGATACTGACACAAGTCAAACCTGTTCATTCACCCTTACACTTTTGTCCGACTTCCCTCTGTGTGTGTGTGTGTGTGTGTGTGTGTGTGTGTGTGTGCGTGCGCATGCGCGTAAGACAAAAATAAGCCTGCTATTGTCTGTATCCATGACTTACAGGTTAATGGAGAACCAAATTGTTAGATAAACACCACACCACTTTTGCAATTTAGTGCTTTTACCGTGATCAGAACTAGCAATTAAGGTTAAAATGTGGGTTGCGTGGGAGTGAAAATGTCTCATCAGTGGAACTTAATAACATGTCTCCTCTTACATGAATGGATCCTTTGCCCTGATCACCTGAGCAGAGGTTGAAGAAACAGCCTTAAGCTAAATGTTAACTAATAGTAAATTAGAAGCCAGGAACAAAACATACTACTTCCCCCTTGAATGACCTCCAGCTATCAGCATCTCAATCTATCAATGTCTGTGTACACTTGTGTGTTTTAATCCATTGAGTCCCATCTTACTCTTCAGTTTCTCTGTGTTCTCATTAGCTTGTTTTCTAGTAAAAATAGAAATATTTTTCCTATTTTTCAAAATATGCATGATCTGACATGCCATGTAACGTTTTCACAACATAATGAAAATCAGAGGATGAAAGGTCATGTTGACTACATAGTGAAGTTTGCGTTTATTCTCTTGTCATTGCCATTGAGGTGTAATTTCTGTCTAGTTTAATTAAAGCCTTTTTTAATTAGGTCTTGAGCTTCTGTACCAGTGGATCTGATACCTATTACTAGAAGTTAGGTTACCGGTGGGTCCCTGTGCGTGCGGAGCCTCCCGGTGCGTATAACAGACAGGCAGCTCCTGAGGGACTTCATTTACAGCATGGCTTCAAAAGCCAGCAAGCTGCCATTGCTGACAAAGCCCATTCTAATGCACGAGGGAGGGAATGGGACGGAAATAGCAATATGTAAAAATAGGCTGTACTTACGGAAGAAGTCTTTCTTTGCCAGGTTCTTTGCACAGAGGACTGGAAGAGAGGAAAGACAGAGAGATGTTAATGACAGGTTAAAAATGAGATGTGCACAAATTAGACAAAAATAAATTTAAAGAAAAACAGGGCAAAGACTGCAAAAAAAATAGGCTATCACCAAATATACATAGTCAGCCTTCAATGGTACATAGTTGTTCCATTGATATATTGCATCTCTCACCCTGCTAGTGAAATAACAAACTCTCAAAAATATTCTTCAAGTTAATATTTTTAAAGCACAGTTGTAAAGTGTAAATGTGTGGCAACGTTTTGATTAGGCTAACTGCTTCTCTCCAGTGATATTTTAAGTAAAAGTGCAGCTAACTTAAATATTAAATTATTTATTAGTTTTTGTCTTGGCTGTTAAACTTGACACAGTTTCTGTTGAGTAATTACTGCTGTCTTTTTGCCAACATATTAGTTTGTCCATTCGTACTGTCCCATCACAGGCGAGGAGACCAGTCTAAAGACTTTCTCCTTGTGAAATATTTAGGAGACAAGCACTCTATTCTGTATGAAGCAAGTCTCTGCGGGGTTTGCATCACAGGCAACATACAATGGCTTTCAACAGCGATGGACAGAGTAAGAGAATAAGTCTGTGTTTGGGTTTCTCTGCTGTTGGCTTTCTTTTTTGTCTTCTTCCCTAAATGTCTGTATTGGAGGGCCTAGGTGAGGCGAAGCAGGCCACTGCTTTGTTTAGAGCTGGCTAGACAATCCTGTGACAATTATGGAGCGAGACAAAGCAGGCCAAGCAGCAACAATAAAGAGCAGTGGCAGAGAAAACCAACATGATGCAGGTAATAAACACAACAGTGAACTTAAGAGATGGAAAATGGAGTTGTATAAACATCACAGGCTGCAGACAGAACGACGCCTTAATCACTTCTCTGTCAATGAATTGGAGGTGGTGCTAAACACTACACAAAGAGACAGTAAAAAAAGAGGTAAATAAACAAGTGCTTCCACCCATCTACGCATTTTCTATATTAACTTCTTTCTATTCATGGTCATGGACTGCCACTTCATTATCAATGCAGGTATATGACCCCTTTTTATCCCAACCATATCACAGCCTTAAGCACTATTCGGACGGGATTAGTTTTACATGGGCATGTGGGGTAATGTCTCTCCCTACAACCTTTTGGGCATGCATTTCTACTTGACAACCTTGCAAACTGTTGGCGAGCTGATTTGTTTGCTGCGTATCCATGACAACACACAGAAGTGACCATAAAAAGAAGAAGAAGCCGTGTGGCGCAAACTGTGGTAAAAACCCCTGTTGAGACGCATGTTCTGAATGCGCTGTAGACATATTCAAAGAATGCTCCTAAAACCTAACTAATACTGGCATATCTCACGTTAATTGTAAAATACTTAATTCGGAAAAGGCATAATTTTGAATATCCAAACAGATTATACTGTTTACATAACCCGTGTGCATGTAATTGTAGTCAGTGTCCAATAAAGCAACAAGCCCAATACTGCAATATTAGATGTTTAAAAAAAAGCTGAAAAACAGACCGATTCGGCGGCCAAAAGGAATTTTGTCCACCATCTAAAACACAATGTAAAGCCTGTAGTGTGAGTGCTCTTGCATGCTGCTGGATGCATTATTTATTGCAGCCAACTACGCATGCATTAGCCTCATTTAGAAAATAAGATACAGAGTCTATGAATAAACTATGCGTCTTAAAAGACAGAATTCTCATGCAGTTATCAGACAGAGGGTCAGAGAGTTGGTGAGACTTTTTGATCATTTCAGATGTTTATACCAGCAGGGAAATACAGAGTTATTACATTGAGACCCCTATACGCCAAAACAGTGCTGTGCTGGAGACATCATGTACATGAATCACACAATAGATCATGTTAGAGCATGTGAACCTGCCACGAATGAGAAACAAGCACCACTTCCGAAAAAGATACGGACAGGCCTGGGAAACCAACCTAGTATTACACCCGTTCAATGTGGAGACCTTGACAGTAACCAAAATGACACAGTCACACAAATCAGACAGAATCACAACATGGGAACAGACGATCTCAACACAAACCAAATTACACTGACTGGGCCCGAGTGGATGAACACTAACCATCAGCTTGTCAGGGGAAATTACACTGCCAAAGCCGACAGTATGGGTGCAGGCCAAATCGGAGGCAGCCAGAAAAGCCTCCTGTGGGACAAAACGGACACCATGTTGTCGGCAGACAGGAGAAAAACAGGAGAGACAGAGGCCAGAAATCTTGGCAGAACATTTGTGGACAGAGAATCCAACTCAGAGACAAAAATCAGCCACCAAAGTTAAAATGGGTCATCATCTTCGGCCTTAACCCTGGACATAATGATATGCATTAGCCTATTTTGTGCACATGTATTCCAAATCATTAGCAGCAGAGGATTGGCAAAAACTTGATTCCATCTATTGGTTTGGAAATCTTATTTAAACAGGTCTTGTGTGGTCTTCTTGTAAACAAGCAAAAGTTATGTTTAGTTATGTTTAAATCCCATTTCTCACTAAGCCCTTTGTTTTTGAGTGCCCCTTTGCCCCTCATAACAGAATTACAAGAGATGGTGGTTGAAATTTTCCCCTGTGAAATGGGACAACCCTTCACGACCCTGATTCATCATCAGCAGTCCTCCATGCGTTCACATAAACAGATGGGACAAATTTGTAGCCAGACGTTTTAAATACGCCATCTTCAGCTGTGGTGATTGCTCTTGCTTCACCACAGGCATACTTTTGCGGGTGTCAGCAGCAAATCAGAGAAATGCAAGATAAAGACGACGTCTTCAATGCCAGAATGCTGGTGGATCAGTTTGCCTTGTGTAGTAGAGACTTGAAACAAGTTTTGTTGTAGTTAGCCTAGCTACACAACATGCTAGTTAGTGATTCAACTGCTGGTGTTGGATCAACCCGTTTGTGTCACACATGTATTGTAGGAGTTTTGAAGCTTCAATAATAATTACAAGTAAATATTCAAAGCTTTGATGATACACGATGGGACCACCCGAACCTGACCCTTCTTTAGCAGGCCTTTGCACTGCTGTGTGTGTGTGTGTGTGTGTGTGTGTGTGTGTGTGTGTGTGTGTGTGTGTGTGTGTGTGAGAAAAACAGTGACAGAGAAGGAAGAGAAGTCTGAAGATTGGATTATTGCAAGCACTTTTTCCACAATTAATAATACCTCAAATGCTGCGGGTCGGACAGCATCACAAGATACAAAGCAGCGCTTCACTACAGTTGCCAGCCAAGGATAACGTCCACATTTCGTCTCACCTGTGCCTCTGCCTCACCAGGACAGCTAATTCAATAGCTTTAAGCAGGGGTCAGTGACTGTGCTGAGGACACTGGCCTCATTCATGTCTGTCACTGACCACCTCCTTTCAATTTCTTCCACCACTTTACTGGTGAAAAAACAAAAAGAAAAAAAGAAAAAACAAAGCATTCGAATACTGATTTGGGTGTTGATTACCATGGCAACGATTGAAGCTTTGAAGCTTCGAAGCATTTGGGTCAGCCCTTACATACTTTCAGATAAACAAGTTTACTCTATTGATTTGTGTGTTGATTCAAAAAGCCATAACACTTCACCCTTCCCCTCTATCCCTGCAAGAATCAGGACACCCAACCCCTCGGCATGAACGTGTAAAACTGAGGCGTAGGGCTACGTGGTAGGAGCAAGGGGTGAATTGGGTTTGAGCTTATTCAACAGAACAGATTGTGTGTGTAACCGTGGGGTCTACCAAACGTGCCAAGTGCATTTCCTTCCTCATATTATTATTCAGTCATAGATTTTGTCATGTGTCATTTGGTTTGCAGTGGGTGATAACAACTGCTGAAGAAGCAACACTGGTTAACCAGCTGCTACTATGTTCAACTGAGCAATAATACAGACTTGGCTCCTCAGCTACAAAACTATGCTAATGAAGATTAAGGGATTAACCTGCACACTGCTCCAGTGTCTCAGGCACAATTACCTCAGAGGGGAAAGCCTCTCTCATTGTCATCAATGGCCTCTCACCAACTGTACTGCCAGGCACAGCAGGCTGCTGCTACTGACGACTATGATGACGAATAAAGTTCAAAAGAGGGCAGGATTTAGACAAAGGACCAACAATAACAACTAGGGGACCAAAGTTTTTTAAGAGATAAAACTACTAACTGCTACCAACTCCCAGATAGATGGATAGACAGATATCCAGGTTTCTATGAGGCACATAATTTACTTACTGGTTATTTTTCGAAATCAATGCTACAAGAGCCTGACTCACATTAAAAAAGCCATGTGACAAAGTACTGTGAGTATCATGAGATTTATGCAACAGCAAGGTGCACGGTAAAGCCATCTGGACATGTATATGCATTAGTGTGTTAGTGTTAAGTGTTCTTAAAGCAAGAGCGCTGCATTATAGATGGGCAAATTAACTTCTCATCCCTGAAATTTGAATAAAGGGCTCCTTAGCTTTGTGTAATGAAGTTTCTCTGTTTAACCTTTAGCAATTGAGCACTGAGTCTCTACATAAAAAGCAGTGCCATCAATACCACAAAAGAAATTTAAAAAGAGCAGGAAACTTAAAGAAAACATCAGTATATTTTGAAAACAAAGGTAGCATGAAAAATGTGAGCCACCACTTTAAGACCACCCCTAAAGATTTGAATATCATTTTACAGAAGCCCCATAAGGATTTAGATCAACATGCTTAAATAAGCTGATAATCTTATCTGGCCTTATGTAGACTGTATCACTGCGGACCCTAGCATCAATGAGGAATCAAATCTCATCTCAGCACCCTGTGGGGATCCAGCAGTGTTGAATAGCTGCCACGTGAGCAGGCAGGCCATGGTGACCCAGGGTTGGCAGAGGACCAGACTCATTCAGATCCTAACACGGAAAGCTAGGTCAACTAGGAATCAGTAAACGACCAGGAAGCCCTGGGGTGAAGCTGCCCTCAGTGTTGTCCGTGGATCATCATCCCCACCACAAACCCTCACTTTAACAGTAAGAGGAGAGACGATAAATCTGGCAACACATTAGTGTCCTGTTAACAAACTAAGCAGATGATAATCATGTTACCATCACCTGGGACTCTCCTAAATATTTTGGCAGGGGATTCTACAAATACTTCTTTGGATGTCTATTATTAAATAAAAGAATTACAATTCATTCCTGACCTTGTGGACGGGAAAAGTTCACCACAGTATCATTTTGTCTTCTTTTAGCCCTTTTTAACCATACAATGGTTTCAAAATGAAAGGGCTGGAATAAGACAGCTGAGTCATACCCAAGAGTCACAACTAAACACTTAGTATTTGGTTATCAATTAACAGCCAGCCTGTGTTGATAAATACTGTATGAACAAGAGAGTTTAGGTAGCTCATCTTCCCACCAAGTTTAAGATATTGTTGGCTATTGCAATCCTTGTAACTAACTAGGCTGTTATCTACCCACTCTGGTGTTGATGTGACACTTACCAACGTCCGCCTATCAGATTTCAATTCACTGTGTTTTAGAGTTCTTTTCAAAAAAGACATCTTTTAATTAAATAAAACCTAAGTATTCCTCTGAATTTTGTCTAAATCTAATTGTACACAGTCCTTTTCTATGTGCTGACATTACATTTTTCACTAAATATTGCTGATTCAGTCATCTGACCACCCAAACTTGCCCTCATCTTAAACTAAGCTGTGATAGTACTTAAATGGTCAAAAAGAGGTCAACTCTGTTCCATTGTTTATCAAAAGGATTTGAAACAGCTGCTGTTGTGGGACCATTTGTAGGTGAGTCGCCCCATTCCACAGTCTGAAACAAGCCATAAATCAAAGTAACAGTCACGCCAAACTGAGCCTATCCATCTAAGCAAGTAACATGCTAGGATAATGCTTTTACCACTGTCTGGTAGCTAAGGGAGGTGGAGACAGACAGTGGCCTGTATTTGACCCAGACAATATGTCCTTTAGCTTTAGAGGTCAACCATAGCTTCCCATCCCCAGGGGAACTGCTAATGTACCGTTTAAGCCTACAGCTTTAATGAGCTTGCAAACCAGCAACTCAAGACTTCAAAAAAGAGGATATGAAAGTAAAGAAACTATGATTGACGTCTCAGTACCTTTGACTGTGTATTAAATCAGTGCCACACTATGAATCAGAGGCTACAAATGACTAACAGTTAAATGTTTTTCAAAGATGCAACAATCTTTATGTGTGAATATCATGCTTGTCCTGTTGCCTCAGTCGTTAGTCTGATTCCATGCAAATCTTAACCGTGATGACGACTGAAATACGGCTCCTCATGTATTCACAGAATCACTTATAGGCTACCATTATGCTGGCCCTCAGTGGCTGGCAGTCATGACATCTGCGTCTGGGACCTGCGCCTTATTAGTGACCGAATTTGAATTCATGAGGTAGATGCATACTGGCAGAAGTGGTCTTGTGTTTGGCTTTATGTGTTTCCTCGACCCTCCCAACACTGTTTATCCAAATCTCACTCAAATTTAAATTGCTCCTTACTGGCCATTTATACATCAGCAAGTGGAAGTAAAGAAGCTCGTCCGCACAACACAGTAGGGTGCAGCAAAAGCCTGTATACCAATATAGATGTAATTAAATAGCTTATATATAGTATAAAAATTCTTCTGAAATAGGACTTAAAATACACCCCCACTGATGTAACACTGCAATAAATCAGTGCAAAATTATGCATAATTACATTGTGCATTACAAAATGCAAGTGCCTTAGTATTCATTACAAAAATGCACCATGTGCCTCAGACCACAAAGAGAGGCAGTTAGAGGGGTGGGAGCTTTAAACCGTCTCCGTCTGTCTGAATACAAAGGTCAGGCTGAAGGTTAGCATTAGTTCTGGTGAAAAGGTGAAAGGTCTTAAACAGATAGGGGCAGGGGGGTGTTGGGGGATTCCCACTTGTTTTCTCATGGGAGTCTCCATTTGCAATGATTGCCTAATGCCTCTCTCTGTTCGTTGAGAAAAAGGGGAAGTGGGGGGCGGGATAAGATGTTCAGCTCCTTTAAACCCAAAGAGACTGATACTCTGTTTACAGGTATAAAAGCAGCACAATCCACAAAATTATCATTTTTTAATTCTTTTATAACAAGAGAAAATCGTGTTAAATGCTGTCCCAATGCACATTTAGGAGGACACTTAATTCTGAGTGGTATGAATGTGTCATTCATTCATGGTGGTACTATTCACTCTGAATAAAAGAGGAAAGCTGTGAGAGTTGTGTGAACATTTGCAGCATAAGTGCAAAGGGTTACAGCTAAACGTTATTTTTGTCAACTAATAGGAAAATTCATAGTATTTGACAAAATTATTTTAGATTATGGTTGATGGTAGCCCTGTGATAGTCTGGAAACCTGTCAAGGATGTACCCCACCTCCCCAATGTCAGCCGGGATAGGCTAGGGTATGCAGTTACAGATAATGGATGGATAGTTGACGGTGTCAGTGAATAAAGGAGTGTAGTTAGAGCGCGGGTAAAGCTTGATCAAAGGGCCTTAAGGTCCTGGCACAAGAAAATCATTGTTTTAAGAAAATATTTTATTTGTCAAGAAAGGGGATGACAAGACAAACAGACATGAGCTGTATTTAAGTTCACAACAGTGTATGATTTGCACTGTACAGTCCACTGAACCACAAACATGCCTCTAGCCTCTTGCACTCTGTAAACATTATCAAACCAATGAGCTGGGCTGCGTTTGCTCTCTACCAAAGGGTTTGTGGTGAGTAACTCCAGTAGACGATTGCGTGATTGTGCACTGCTGACTCCACGGACAAGTACAGCCATTTTGTGGTCCATTTGTTCAATTAATTCTCCGGCAGCGCTACAAGGACAGGAGAGTCAACCCTTGCTGCATCAGCATTCAATTGCTGGGCTTGGATGCTGTCATGAATAACACAGCTACAGAGTAGTGGTGATCTGACCTAGAATCTTTTTAATTTTCCACTGCCTTTTTGGCAATACAAACAAATTTTAGTGCAGTAATGATGTAATATTTGAATCTTAATCAACATGTCAGTGAGTGCTACAGCCAAATCATCAGTCAAATATAAGTTGTGCTTCTGTAATGAGTAATGTGCTTTTTTAATACTGTGCTGGTCTTTACTCAACACGACATTAAATAACATTATGACTAAATGCGAAGCGTAACCAAATATTAACAGCGTCAATAGTGTGACTGAGGGTTGTTTAAAAGGAAATGTTCAACACACTGGAGCGTGACTTTGGCTGTCTAGGAAGACCGAAAAAAGCTCAAGTCTCACAGCTAAAACCCCTCAGGGCAACATCTTTCAGGGTGAAAAAAAGGCTTCTATTCTTTCAGTACTTCAAATATTCTTAAGTAGAACATCTGTTTCTTTCCAAAAAGCCTCTCTGACAGACAAATACAGATTTAACTAATTCCCAAACACAAGATAATAGCAAACAGACAGGTTTAATAACCTAAAAGTTGCTACTTAAAAACAGGAGCTAGAACATGACCTGGTGAAGCTCAATTAGATGCAACCTAAGCAGAGTAAGAAAGACGTCAAATGTAAATCACAAGCCTTTGAGACATATTTTACATTTCATGTTGTGGCGTCAAGTTTGATCTTCAGCTACATCATTATAAACTTCACTTAAATGGAGTGCAGCCAACCAATAGAGATGTGGGTGTCTACCACCTCCTTGATCATAAACATGAATCTTTCCTAGGGGACGACTGCTTCCTCAAGGCATGCAGTGACCTAAAAACTGCATGCCTATCCACAAGCATGAAGTTATGATAATGTCCTGGGCCTCAGGTAGCTTTACAGACAGAAAGTTGTACCAATACACCATCAAAGTGGGGGAGATTAATAATACAAGGAAAAGTCATACATTGAAGGAACATCCCCACTTCTCCAAAAAATCTAGGTTACCAAGTAATGAAATGTGCATGTGGCTCAAGGCCAGAATTTGATTCCTCTTACCTTTGCACACACTTTACCAGCCAGTGTGGACTCTGTGCAATGACCCAGGCTGCTTCACTCAGCCATTTCACAGGGTTCCTTCACTTTCAATTTTCAAAACATTTTTTCTTTTTGGAGCATAATTGCTTAGTTTGAAAACAGCTAAAGTACTCTTCCTTGGACCAAATAGGTGACGCCAGTGTAGTAGTATTCAAGACCATTCTCCAGACCACATTTTGAAGGTTTCGGTCTTGTTTTGGACTCGACTGCATTTTTTTTAGGTCTTGTCCTGGTCTCAGACAAAGAGGAACTGAATTTTATTTCAAGACTGGTCAAGACCAAAACACAACAATAAGTTGCTGAGCAAAAAAAACAGAGCTGAATAATGTGAATTCCCATAAATTTGGGTGGATCTTTTCGATCAACTTTAGGAGTGCCTATGATTTGAATGCTCCACATTTTATCAAAATTGTGTAATGCAGTGTGGGTAATGCACTGGTCTGGTCTTGGTCTTGACTCAGTCTTGACACACTTTGATCTTGGTCATGACTTGGTCTGGGTTTACGTAATCCTGACCACATCACTGGGCCATGCTGCATCACAAAGTCATTATGTTTGTATTTGTGCGTGATTTCTGAAAGCTTACAGATGCAGACAAAACAGAGCAGTACCACCAGAAATCGTGGGGGCAGTGTGGTGTAGTTCAAGCGAGCTACGTCCATAGGAGACAACTAAGACATTTAAGAAATGGAATGGAACAAAGCAGTAACCCATCCACATGTAGCAATGTATTTAATGGTCTCACAAACCACCACCATCTACAATGCTGCCTCCATTAAAAGGTAAATTATTACGACCTCCTCCACCATCGCCTCATTTGTTGCTGTCTGAAACTTCTGATTGTGCCTTCTAGTGCCATCTATTTGTTGTATATGTGCCATCATAAAGGATGTATGGAAGTGTGGGGACAATGCCATTTACAATGTTTGAAACACATCTATTTTCTTATGTAAAAGGAGTATAAATGAGCCCTTAATGTAGCTAAGATGAGGTTGTTTCTTTGAGCATTCTTTTTTAGATTAAATAACCTTCAAATCTCTCTTGATTTTAAATGAGAGGGGTAAAATGTTTATCAACATCTGTATTTATAGAGGCTAACTGTTTCTGAAGTTAAAATAATACAATTAAAAATACAAAAAAGTCTCTCCCAACACACACACTGACATCCCCCGACTCATTAGTGACAGTCATTCAGATCTGAAAGTGAAGGCCCACATCCCTCGCCTTTGCCCCTCTTATGACTCCAGCTACAGCCCCATGCTGTCTCATTCACAGCATTGTTCAACAGTTAAACAAAACACTTCCTCTTCCTGTCCTCATGCCTCCCTGGCAGGCCCGGTCACTCGCTAGAACACACTGAGAATACATGTTGGAAAAAGTACAGTGTGTGTACGTGACCAATTTTATGCTCCAGCAGCAAGTACATGCTGCAAAAAATAATGATGGTGTGGTATGAATTAGCATTTATGGGTATCCAGAATTGGGCAATGTTGCCAAACTGGGGATCTAATCTACACTGCACTTCCTCTGGAAAGCCATTACTAGACTTCCCAACCTCCCACCCTCTCCAGCCTTTCTCCAGCCCAGTGAATGCTCAGGATGCCAATTATGTCATTCATTTGAGAGGCCAGCAGTCTACAGCTGACACTCCCCCTCCACCTCCCCCTCCTCTCTGCTCCCCGAGGAGACGCCAACAATCTGGAGTCAGGAATCTGGAGTGGAACGTAGTCACTACACAGAGGAGGAGGAGGGTTGGGGTGGAGAGGGGTGAGAAGGTAAAGACGAAACGTTCATCTGGAGGCATCTACGGAGGAATGGTGGAGAAGGGGAGGGAGGAATGTGAGGAGGGGTGGTGAGGGAGGTCTATCTAGAGTCGCAAATCTGTGGAATGCAGACAGTAGAGGGGGAGAAAGGGAGAGAAATATGGGAAAGCAGAGGGAGGGAAAGAAAGGGGAGATGTTAATTTGGAATTTTGATAGTGATGACATTCTGGCAACAGTGGAAACACTGAGGGAGGAGTAGCAGGGATGGCGGAGAGAGATAAGAAGGGATGACAGAGAAGAGGAGAAGAGGGATACAGGAATAAGCAAAGTAGACCGTAACATAGTTCTATATCAGCGCATGGGATATTTAGCATTTGTCACATTTACTTACAAGTAGTTTTGTACCCAACTCAGAACTATGTCAGTCATATTGTATTTGGCTGTTAAACACAAGTATGGACTGTTCGTTCCTTTTGTTCCATACAGAGATAAAACAGGGTTAGGCAAGATGTTCAGAGTGACAGTGACGTTCATGTAATATAGTAAACAAGCCAAGTTAGTCCTCTGAGCTAATGCAGGATAACTACACTAACAACTGATCAGAAATGTGCAATGTTACAGACACTAAATATCAAACAAAAGCCAGAGACGGTATGGTTTAAGTTGCTGTGAACTGTAAATTCAACAGACAATAACATTTTCTCAGAGCCTGACCGGGAAAAGCCTCTCTTCCTCTAGGAAGCTGCCTCTGTTTCACTCAGGCTCAACCTGGGTCTGTGTCCACAGCTGCCTGTAGCGTAGAGCAGCATGAAAGCGAGAAGTGCTCACTGTGCCGCTAAATCTGGGGACCGAAACACCCCCACAAGAACACTGCAAACTGACTGACTGCTAAACTTGAAGAATCAACTGAGGTGTCTCGGGTGGTGACTTAATTCTTTGACTTTCAGGAAGCAGCACTAAAGTCTGCACTGAAATCACCAAGGTTGTATTATTAGGAGGATGTCTCACAACTTTTTGAAGTGGTCTGTATAAATTTCGTCGGTTGACATTTATCTGCCATCCAAAAAAAAGGTTCAACCTTTTCTACTTTAATGAGCTGTGTTGTGTTATTTCCATGTTCTGCAATATCTAAGCAATCTCATCTACCAATATGTGTGCCTGTCTGAAATACAAAAAACACTTTTTGTTATTCTTTTTTGTTGTTTATAATGAATGTTTCCATAGATGGGGCCTGGAGTGACATTACTAAATTAAAACTGAGCCACAATGACAACATCAAATCTAATCTAGGTCTAGGTATCACAAGGTAATATGAAGTTTACAAATGTCAGATGTGGGAAAAAAAGAACCTCAATTCTACAATTTGAGTTGCTGTAGTCTTCTGACAAAATATTAAGAGCAATGGCCAGATAGGGAAAGGAAGTGATGTGTAGAGAGACTGAAATTGGGAACACAGGGAGTAAGCTAAATTAGTTTTTAGGTGGAGGCAAGCTGCCACACAATGAACAGATGGAGGGTTTGGGTGGTAGGAAACCAAAGAAGAAAGGTGACATGAAGCAGAGAGAAAAGGATGGAGGGAGGGATAAAGAAAGAAAAGAATTAAGGGGGAGGAAATAAGCCGGAGGGAATCAAGCTCATCTAAAGACTGAGTCACAAAGTAAATGGAATACGCATACAGGAAGCGGACATTGGATTTAGATACAGTCAGGTGTAATATCATACCACAGGAAAGTCATTCCCATATGACTCATTTGGTACATTAACAGTGTGTCTGTGGGGGAGGTTTTTTAACTGTGTATTTCAGTTGCTATCAGCTTACCGCATGCCCTATTAACCTATCAGTAAACTTGGCTAACACGTAAAAATGGAGGAGGTAACTACCAAGCAAAGCCATGCTGATCGGACAAACACTTCACAGAAGCATCTGAAAAGCAGTATGTGGAAGTATTTTGGCCTGTACACTGAGGAAGCCAGATAACCAACAAAGAAAAGGTGGTTTCTCCCATTTAGGTGTGTAACTACAGCGAGTCAGAAACTGAGTGCTTCCAAATGCAGGTGACCTACACTCAAGACTGTGCCTAAATGCAACCTGTGTAGACACACACGGAGCACTTAAGTTGCTGCTCTGTTGAGGTGCTGCTCACGCTACGCCTCCTGTGTAGACGCAGTGTTACAGCTGGGAGATGGCTTATTTCATCTGCACGTGCTTTAGCTGATGTAAGTTAGTCCAGCCTCTTTATGAGCACAAGCTGCTGGACGGTACTCTATATGATTCATGCAGCAGCTGTCTCAGGAATGCAGTAAAGGCCATTCTTGTCAGTATTTAAGAGCAAGAGACCATTGCATATGATTCACATAAGGTCAAATGATGTGGGTTTGGATTGGATGAGGGTTTTCCTTGCATTGTAATGAGGCTAAGGGGCCGTCCCCAACAAGAACGACAATAGCTATCGTTATATTGTTTAAAAAAAATCGCTCTACCTCATGTGAAATGGCAGAGTCCACACCAAAACTATAATGACCTGCAACAACGGCAAATGAAATCTTTGGGATCACTTTGAGAGTGATTTGAAGAACGATAAAAACACTGACAAATCACACTCCATCTTAATGTACAGGGCATCACGTTCGACATGGCAGATGACAATTTGGAGAGACTCATTATTGAAGTTCAAAAAAATGCACTGGTTTGATAAAACAGTCTTTTTAAAAGCTTTCTAAAAGAAGGACATTTGGGACGCAATCGGGCTCACCCTTAGAATCAGTGGTAAGTGTTCTGTTATATTTACGGAGATGAGGATTATAAATAGCTAACTCTGGAAGGTTGCAAACACAGCTGAAGCGTGCAGCGCGTGCTTGGTGCCATGGTTTACAGAATGTTATCGTTAATCAGTATGGATGCTCACATCGTTATTGTTATACTTATTGTTCTTGGTGTGGACAGCCCTTAAGGTCAGGACAAAATACAGCATCAATAACATGGAAAACGGTGTTGCTTGTTGTGATTATGTGTGCTGGAGGTTTAAGGTTCAACCAAACTGTATTTAATATTTAAAAATATAATATTTATCTATTTGCATAATCTTAAAAACAGCCACAGTTGTGAGGATGCGCTATTAGCAGGCATTACGCCAAAGCTTATTCAGCTCATAAAGGTGCTTCAAACCAGAACTACTATATCATTCTTTGTTAGTCCTGCAAGAATGTGAGTGTGTGTTTGTCTGTTCATGAGAACAAAAGATAGTGTATACGTCTATGCCACATTTTTGCATAAGTGTGTGTTCATTCCCATGTGGATGCCAGGATTAACTTACTAACTGTCTATGTATGCATGATTAGTCCTTAGAAACAAGGGAATAAGAGAAGACAGGGGCAGAGGAAGATGACGACCATGATTATGAAGTGGAAAACAGTATTCAGAGGTTGGGGTGGGGAGGTGGAGATCTAGAGAGCACTAAGAAGAGGAAAAGAGAGCAATAAAAGAGGAGAACTGCAGTGATGGAAGAGAGGATAGGGACAAATAAAAGAGAAGAAGAAGGCTGAGAAATATGAGGAGGAAAATTAAGCAGCACAGAGTAAAAGACAGAACGATAAAGAGGAGAGGCGGTGATGGAGGGAGAAGGAGATGCACTAGTGGGTAATACAACATGGCAGTTATCACCGCATCCCACAAGCACTTCGAGAGCAAAACTGAGGACAACAAGGGACAGCCTACATGTCAAACAAAATGTTTTCTACATTAGACTTCACAAAGGCAGCATGCACACACTTACTATATATTACTTACTTAGATATTTTAATTCCTACAAGCCTGACACGGTGAATATACAACATATCAAATCTAAATAAGCATTGAGTATGCCCTTATAAGGCACTAACATACAAGAGGAGTGCTACAAAGTAAGACACTGTGCTGTGCTATGATGTGGCACTAGGAGGCAGGCAGTCCATCCAGTTAATAACAGCTTTTACACAACACAAATTTAAGCAAACTCATATTTTGGTTTTGTTTTAATAAATGAAACTTGGCCCCTGCCAACAACAACAAAAAAGTTCCCCATTGCTAATCCCCCATTCAGCGTCTTGTGTTTTGTCAGACAGTTCAATTTGGCTTACTGTCAAAATCTATTGGAACTTGTTCAAGTTCCTCAAACTGTGAAATTGTTCCGGATCAAATACCGCCAACATAGCAAGTTTTAAAGGCTCATCCTCTTCTTTTACAGCTTTGGCCTTTTTAACAGCTGTCATGTAAGGATCAAATAAATTACAATTCACCCACAAATCCATGTTGTTCATATGTTTCAGACTCAAACAAATGGACGCACAGTGAAACTGGCTCATATGTGAGTTAGACTACAGTAAAAAAAGAACCTGAACCAGTTGTAGTCTGCTGTCTCAAACAGATAGTGTGCCATATAGACACTGCCTGCTCTTGTGCATATGAACATATGACAGCCCATATGTCACCAGTCACCATCAGGCTCACCCACTGACAATATGGCCCAGCCACCAGAGAAGTGCCAAGTCACTAGAATGTGTCTCCGTCTTAAATATGCCTTACATACAGTAAATGCCAGTTGTACCAAGTATCTCTGTATTTATGTTGTTTTTCCGTTCACTAAACTGTGACAAAAGAACACGGCCTGAGGTGCGACCTTGGAGGCAAGTGGTTAGAAGTGTGAGACGGGATGGTGCCAGACAGACTGCTACTGTGGCGATAGAGGTAAAGGAGGCAGACAGTGCAGCAACAGACAGAGAGAGAGATGAGGCGGTGTTTGCCACGTTTCCTGTCACTCCAAGTATGAATGACATGGTGAGAGGTTACTTTCGGCTGCAGTAGTTTTCCTCATCTCTGTGTACACATAAATATTCAGCTGGCAGAGTTGGATGGTGGAGTCCAGGGCTTTTTGTTGTCTGTGGGTGGAGAGTGGTCAAGTGTGGCACAGAAGCACATCTATAACAGGACAGCAATAACACGACACTGACCACATTTAGCTTACATGAGTCCCTGTCACATATGGACTGCAACCCTGGACTTATCTAGACGTTAGCCGCAGGAGCTGTGTGTGAGAAAACAAATGTCTGAATCAGTTGGACTGGACATTAAAGTGACTTTACCCTGCCTGCGCTCTTGTACAAAGTCCAAAGTGATTGAACCCATATGTGAATAGAGCAGGTCATTGTCCGGAGGACTCACTGCAAGCGAGTAGGGTTGATGACATGTGACTGGCGTAAAACAAGAAGAATACAAACATCCAAGTTAAATGAGGACACCAACAAAAATGTCCAACTGGAGAAACAATGAGATTCGGGAACCTTTGCCGATAAGGACTGAAGTCAAAATCGTTAGACAAATTCAAGGAATGGCACAACAGTTGATTGTTTATGATCAAACTAAGATCTGGCTACCTTAATGTGGTATAATCTGAGGCAAGGCGGTGTAGTTTTTGCGTCATGTCCTGCCTCCTGCACACTCTACCCAGGCACCACTCCTCGTATTAACCTAACACATTATTTCAAGTAGGTGAGAACCTATCTGGCATGGACAATCCCCCGTTGTGTGCTAGGTATGTGAAGGGGAAACTCCAGACCTCATGAGAAAACGTCTCTGGACTACAATAATCCAACCCCTGAGCTTCTAAAGGAGGACAGTACTTGTATTAGCATGGGGGAACATCAATTGCACGCAAAACTCTTCACTCTTATTCCCAATTTCATGCAAATGATTAGAGCCCAATTACTGACCTCCACATCATGCCAAAACAGCCAAGTTTTTTTCCCCCAGTATCAAACTTCACACTCTTTTCTCTTATGTTGCAAATAGCTCTACCCTTGTGGCTATCTCTATAAAAGTCTCATAAAGCACTGCTTTGGGCTGTTGTTTTTACAGCTATATTGAGAAACAGATTCAAACTGTAAACTTGTCATCAAGCAGTTGGATTGCCATGTATGTTGCAAACTGTTGTGAAATCTCTGACAATAACAAATATGAAAAACAGCCTTGACGAATGCAACAAAGTCCACAAATTGGCCTGAGAGTGTAGCTCCACGGTGTCCATCTATAACAAGCATGAAAGCTCTAGGTTTCTCTCTCTCAAAAAAAACCCAACTCAGTAATTCCCCCTAAATCAGAAGAAGCACCAGAACACGCCTTTAGTCGCTGAACGAGGGGTCAAATAATTTATTTCTAGTGCACAACAGAAAGCATGCAAGGAAACACTGTTCTTTACTTCTGAACTTTTGTAAACAGGTGGGAAATCCTGCTGTTATTGTGATTATGCTGAGTGGAGTGGGATGCTGTGGCACGCCGGCGCCGTCCGAGCTACTTGATCCTCATCTCCACGATATAAACCACTGCATCGCTCACGTCCTCCGACTGTCTCTCTCCCACACTGAAACTGAAAACACAGACTCAGAGAGAGGGGGATGCAATCTGAGGGGCAGTGTACGTGAGTGTGTGTATGTCTTTGCGTGTCCGTACAGTAGACATGCTGAGTGGTCTACCAGACACACACTCACACACAGTGGTGGGCAGTCTGACCACAGAAACAGTAGCAGGAGAACAGTGAGGGGGAGGAAAGTGTGATCCTTAAAGTCTAACCTGCCTTCCTGCTTCAGTTGGGTTTAAAAAAAGCACAACTGAAAAGTGAAAAGCCTTAACTGTATTCACAGGCAAAAAACTGCTTAATATTTACAACTCTAGCCTGGCAACAGTGATGGGCGCTCTTTGAATTTGCACACTGACATTTTTCAATTTCTGGGAATCACAGAAACATGAATAGGCAATAATGGGGGCGATAAACAGGTTTCTATTTTATTTTGTTTCATTATAACAACACTCCAGTTTAGCTTCAGTTTGTTTCAGTTTTATTTTGTTTAATCATTGGGGGTTGTGGTGTTTCTTTTAATTTCAGTTTTCATTTACTGTAACATGCCTGCATTCACATTGCTTTACTGAAGATAAAGGCAAAATAGTGTCTTACAGAAAGACAGAGAGAGAGGCCAACCATGCTAGCATTACTAGCATTCTTGGCCTCAATGCCGTGCTTTTCATTTTAGGATTTTTCAAAGATTTCTAAATTTTTATACACATAAATATTTTTATTGATTTGGTATAATGTTCTCTGTTGGTTTGGTATTAAACTGTAGAATTATCAGCACTGTAAAAGAGTAAAATATGGTGATGTGACATACAACTACCATTGTCAGTTCAGTGAATAAAGGATAAAGAATTTATTTATTAGTTTTTTCTCAGAGTAAGAGACTCCTTAGGGTCCCCAAACAAACGTTTACAAATATTAAGTACTGCACTGCGATAAGGGACCGGTACAGGAAGTGAGTATACGTGTAAGTTTGTGTATACACATGTGTGTGTGTATGCACCACAAGTTGAGAACAGATTTAAAAAAAACAAAACACCGAACTGTAGCCACACCGTCAGCGTCGTCTGTCAGCTGTCTGGACTAGATCCGGGGGTGAGTGAGGGAGAGGAAGGAAGAGAGAGAAACGACAGAGAGATGAGGGACATCCTGTTCAAGAAAGAAAAGACAGTAAAAGACTGAAGAGACGTACACCATCATATACAGGATACAGAGACACATGATGAGACGCTGCAGTGGGGAGGTAGAGAGTTCAGGCAGTGAAAGGAAGAGGGATAGGCAGGATGCAGTTAAGAGCAACACTGCAGAGAAATCACATATGTAGACCAATTACCTGCCGTTTCACATGTTCCAAATTTTATTTTTAAGACTCAAGTTTTTGCCTCCCCTCATAATTCTCAGAGGCTGTCAGAAATATTATGCTCTTGGCCCGCGAAAAGAAAAGGTGATATTTCTTCCCCATATTCTGCAGGAAAATCCTCCTGAAGCACTTGGAAAGTTTAATGTATTCTGCATATTGAAGACCACCTCCTTTCCAGTCAGAGCCTGTTATGCAATAGTGAGGTGTTCAGTCTTTCCATTTTCCTGCTCAGAAGTACGCTGATGCCACCAAGTTCAAAAGTAATTTGAAAAGCAGATAAAACTACGGACTGACTGAAACAACCAAAGTCTAAGAACAAAGGTGTAAAAAGCTTTCTAGAGAAAAGGCATATTTATAAGCTATAATGTGAGAAACCATGAAAGAATAGCATATGTGCCATATACAATGGTTCCCTGGATCCAGCTTTCAGCCAAATATCCTATTCACGGAAGGTTTTGATCAAGTTGAAAGCATCTCAGCTCCCTGTGTGTTGCGTGGTAAAACGCAGGTCATGAGTGGAGAACAGTAAAGCTGAGTTATGAGACTGGCAGCGCCCTGTGAGATTTCATTACTGAGTCACAGTCTCCTAAGATGCCAAATTCTTCCAAAACACAGTGCTGTGTTGAGATACACAGACGGTGCCTAAAAATGCTAAGCCAGCATGAATTTGTCATTTCGAACAGTAATGTTTCAAAACAAATCATTACGGCTCGATCAGATATCAAGTAGCATCCATCTTGAGTTAATAGAGGGTTGACCAGCAGCACTCAGCTGACATCTCTCCAGAGCAATGCTCCTTAAAGACTGCTTTGCTGTGGTCGTGTTAAATGTGCTAAACCTAATAGGAAACTCCACAAGTCAACTGAAAACAAATGTATCAACGAAACGAGAGGGTATAATTCGACACACCAGAGACCCGGGGGTCCCCCCACAGCATGAAATGTGAGCGCAGAGCAGAAAGTGAGATGACCACAAGCTGTGCAGAGCTCTGTGTTCCCTTTTCACCCGCATTATGGAATTACATCCCCGTAAATCAGCATCAGTGATGCCAAAACCCAAAACAAAAACACATACCAAAAGCTTCATTTCATGGGGTGATTTGAAGATGAACAGGGGAAGGAGGAAATGGGGAAAAGGGTGCCTCTTGATAAATTCTTGGATTCAGGGGCTGCAATAATAAAATGTGTTTGTTGTGTGGATACAATAAAATTTCAGGGACTGTCAAAATACATTTGTCACATAAAAAATGGAGAAAGCAAGATACCAGCACCATGTTGGTGCAAGTAGATCCATGCCTACTATTCACTAGAAGACTTTGAAAATACTTTTTGGAAGACTTAAGTCTGACACCCTGTCACATCTTAAGACAATGTGAGACTTTTTGTCACATTCCATGAGATTTGGCAAAGACCTGGGATCTTGCACGGTCACTATGTGCAAGACTACAACTAGATTCCCTTTGAGATTAATCCCCATTCTGCTCGTTGTGGGAAATATTACACCAAACTCCCTTTAAGAGACGTGACGTATTAACAATTTCTAAAATTTAAAAAACAACACATAATTCTAGAAACACAAGATAAAAAGGTGTCATATGTCAACACTGTTCTTGTCAATTCAGCATCAATATAATCTATGAACTGCAATTGCGTACAAACTTTACATTAGGAATTTGTCGCCTCAGCTTGCCACCAGCCTCCGTTGGTCATCTGCACGTTAGTGGGAGGAGACCATGAAAATGAGATCGTGATTCTTTTTGACAAATCATCAAAACCTGATCAGACGTAAATGGCAGTTAGTTTAGGTTGACTTATTGAGACTCTGGTGTGTTACACAGAGATGAAATGCAAGACAGATGTTCGTGGGCATCACAGTAACCAGGCAGCTGTACCTGAGCTACTGCCAGCCAGGTGAGTCTTGGGTTGAAATACTGCACTGACTCTGACTCACTGTCTGCAGATTATTGAAAAAGAAAGAAAAATAGGTCAGCCAGCAACAACACTGCTGATCCACAAGGTGATCTTAACTACTTTATTGTGTAAGTATCATACAGGCAAAGTCACATGCTGGATAAGAGTGTCACAACAAAGGTGCCCTCAACATTAACAAACCCTCTCATTGATTATACATTACTTGAACTTGACAGCATCACACTGGTGTCACATACAGTAACATTCAGCAGTAAAGCAACTGAGAAGAAAGAGTGCTACACTTGGCAATCAGGATAATATCTCTAATCATGCCGCAAAATCATTCGTGTCAATTCGTGTTTCACCATCCCTCTATTTTATAACTTAGAGACAGCGGGTCCCTATTTCAGACACCTGGACAATAAACCACATGTATTTTGTATTTTAATTAAAAGGATTTTGCTTATCATTTGGAGGTTAAGTAAGGATATGTGAAAATGAAATATATAAGTTTCTTTGGGATTACAACAAAGCAGTGAGAATTCCTCATGTTTTTACAACAAATTAAGCACAACATGCAACATAATTTCGTGTGGTCTGCTGCATCTGAAAACTGTTAACCCCCTGTATTTTCCTTTTAGATATACTGATAAAAGAAAGGATAAATACAGCTGGGACAGCTGCATCACAAAGTGAAAATAAATGTTTCCTGATGATGACAAGGGCCACATGAACACTGAATGAGTGTATAGAACCAGAGTAGTGTGCGTGTGGTCAATTGAAGTATATGCCGGTGCTGTAGACTAAACAGAGCTGGAGGAAGTTTGGGTATAGAGCTCTGTACTGCTCTACAAAACCTAACCACAACACAGTGACCCCAAATGCTAGAGGCAAGATCAAGCAGACAAGCAGACATTCAGACACACACAGTTACAAGAGCATCATCTCTTTCTTGACAAGGACTGTGCACACAGACTAATCTATAGCACTGAATATTTACGCTAGACGGTATTTCATTCACAGCCAGGTGACTCAACTAAATCAGTCACTGCAAATAAAACAAAGGTCATTAACTAGCCCAATTATTCTTGCCACAGAGCATGCATTTTTAGACAGAGGCATGCATCCCATAAACTAAGAGTAGTTTACACAAAGAGTCTAGCACTAACTTCTGCCTCAAATGCCCACGGCGACTGATTCAAACACAAAATGACAGCCTTCAGTGTTTTGGCATTCAAATGCAGCCCATCAAAATCAGAAACATTGCATATATCATCAGTATGAAGAGTGTTTCTTGTGCCTGACTTCTCACTAATGTTAGATTTATTACCCAGTGTTATTGCTGGTACAGGACAGTTCTGTATTTGGTCCCTTACTTCAAGATCACACTTCTTTTATAATTAGATTGCAACAGCTGCACTATAAGAAGTACTAGAATGACGTATTGGTTTCCGTTTCTCTCATTTGAAACTAACCGGAATCTTGGGCTTTAACAGTTTGTGTATTTGTACCGACTCATCATGGTAAAGGGGTCCAAGTCCAGTGCAAGCAGACGCACGTAATGTGGAACCAAAGTCCAAGTCTTATTGCCCCACCAGGAAACCTTTAAAATAGGGCGGGGCAATATGGCTTGAAAATAACATCACAATATTTTTAGGCTATATGGCAATAAATGATAAATATTGAAATATTCTGAAAAATCCTCCAAAGTACTGTAGACTACTAAAACACAAAATTATTAAATGAACTACAGTGACAACAGAGTTAAATAAAGTAGGTACTGTCATAATAGAGTTAAATGCGGTACTGTTAGAATAAAGTTAAATAAAATATTTTTATTATTAAGGTAAATACAGTACTGTTATAATAATGCTGAATAAGTGGCATGTCTTAATGTCGCCCCCACTGCACAGCTGTAAAGACATGTTCTGCATGATGACGTTCTGTAGTCTCACTTAGCCACTTGTTAGCAACTGCTTTTTTTAAACTTACAAGTGTGTTTTGCTACTGTCAGAGTATTTATTTACTGACGCATTTTGTGTCATAGAACACACACACAGACTTTATTTCAGACATCTAACCAAAAACCCATTCCAAAACCCCACTGACTTTGAGACGTAGGAATCGGGAGTGCAGAAATGCTAACTGATTTCCAGGTTTTAGGACTCATTCCTGAGGCACTCTATAGTGTTTGCAAGTTGCAGTGGTGCACCATGGTCACAAAATGAAACTAAATAGTCACGGTCTGGATCCCTACAGTTACAAAGAAACACTTCCTCTGCTAAAGCTATCACTAATCTCATTAAGTTAAACTGTTAACGCAGTGGCGTTAAACATGATGATTTGCAGATAAGAAACATACCTCGCCTGCTCACACTATCCCTCAAGAGAAAATGATTGGGGTAGACGGAAGACTGTGTGTGACATATCATGTTTGTGAGTCTTCATTTTTGTGTGTGTCTGTTAGAAGGAGAGAGCCCCAGGAGCGAGTGAGAGAATGTTCGCGATACAGTCATTTTATACATCCCACGTGGTATACTATATCCGATACATCACTGACCCATAATAACCACATGCCCTAACCATATGCTGAGGTTAGCTAAACCAGCTGATTAGCATGTGTGTCAGTCACACTATGGCGAGCGCTAAAGAAACGCCCAAGTTGGAAGACCTGCCTGTGGGTTCCCAGTCAGCTACAACAGACCGTGTCGGCTTTGCTCCACAGTTGTAAGAGCTGTGACTGGGAACACACCCAACATGCGGACGCACATTCCACAGCATCACCCAGATGAGTTGATCACTGGGATGGTAAATGTTTTGGGGTGTTGGATGTTTAAATATAGCAAAGATGGAACTAATTAAAACACACCTCCTCATGCACAGATATTATTTTATTTTATTTTTCATTATACTGTGTTTTTTGGTATTTTCAGTTTCACAGAATAACAGATGCTTTTCAGTTTTATAGCCTGCTGTGACCTGTCGCCTTCTGGCAAAGGGTTTTTCAGTGTTTGTACAGAAGCGTTTGTAATGTTCCTTCTTTTTACATTGAAAAAAGTTCACCAAAGCTGCCACTGGACAAAATTTTACCTCAGTCCCTAGCAGGCGGATTTTGTCTGTCTTTGACACTTGCACTACTGTCTGTTCAAAAATAAATGAAAATAATCGTATCCTCATCTATTGGGGTGCGTTTCCACTGTACCAATCCCAAACTGAATCGTGACTTCTAAACCAGGGTATGAACTGAATGATGACTTTTGTGTACCATTACACCCCTAATGAGATCTCAAACTTCCACTTTAATTTGATCAAAATTTAAATTTTTTGTGTCTATGAAAAATGAAGCTGCAACTTGTGTTTTATATTTGGGCACACACTAAACCTGATGTTGAGTGAACAAAGGATATTTGCCAATCACAAGGGAAAAGTAACACAAACAAGAACCGTTTCTGCTTATTGAACTCAATAGCCAAAAAAAAACCCTTACCTCATATCACAAGTGACAGAAGGCCAGTTGTTCTCTTTCCTCACTTCCGTTTCCCTTTTGGTGCACTGAGCTTAACTGCCAATCAGATTGACTTTATTTAACAAAAGGCTGCCGATTCTGATTTTTTCTCAGCCTATTCAACATGCTGAATCAGCTGAGAAAAAAACTGACAAGGTCTGACTGGTGGAACTAGGGCGACAGACGCTCACTGACAGCCCGACGGCTATGCGTCAGCTTGGTGTGTCAGGGCTTTAATAGAGGACTTTAACAACAGAGAAAATATGTTATCGGAGAAGAGATGATAGGAGATATAAGAAAAATATGGACATGAGATAATGGATGGAGGGAGAGATGATGACAGAAGGGCTGACAGCAGCAGTGGGGGACTGCCCCACTTGGGCTGCTCTCTCGTCTTGGCAGATCAAATGCAAAATGCTTCATGAAGCGCGCGCACACACACACACACACACACACACACGCACACACACACACACAGGTCACCAAGCAAGCGTGTACAGTACATCTATTATCTGACCCTCACATGTCTGAAGACGAAGCATACCACATTGTGCTACACTGCATATTCAGAAATCCCACTGACAGACAGGCTCAGAAAAACAGGGAGTCAAGTCAAAGAGGAAGTATCTGGTTCCAGAAAGAGGAAAGCCGGAGGTAAGCAGTATGGAAATGAGCATGTAGGCTTGAACACATCATACTTTTGTGCAAGCTGTCTTAAACAGCACAAGCACTGAACCACAGACTTCAAAAAGGCAGTGGACTGCGAAGACGAATCGCCCACTGCCCTCCCCAAACAACACACTGCTTTTTCAATGTGGTGAAGTAGAGATATGAGGTGCATACTGAACAGCTAAGGCTTACTTATCTGAGTGTCTGGGTAGCTCAGGTTTACAAGCAGCCTTCTACATGGGTCCATCCTTATGCTATGGGCTTGACTCTGCACCACATTAGCAGATTACCTTCTCTCATCTTTCCTGAGGCCAGATGTTTTGTTTTCTGGAAATGCACTGGTTCATCATCAATGCTATTTGTGCAGCTGATATTTTTAAAGATATTTCTCAATATGTGTGCGGTATCAAAAAAAATGTAGATTTATTAAGCAAAAACTCTTAAGAAAAGCCCAGTATCTTCAAGGTGATTTCTGTGAGAGTAAGAAATGATGAGCAGTGCCTATTAATTGCCTCATAACTGGGTCAAACTGCACTTTCTGCCGGAGCATTGCTTGTTCCTAAATAAAGCTGGTGCCAGGGATACATAAAACACAGAGCAACACCACAAACACGTCACAGTATGACTCACGTCCATTGTGTGTGCTGATGAATCATAATCACTAACTCTGGTCCACATTTCAACTGTCAAAACTCTGTATTGTTTAAAGAGGGGGAAAAAATCCACTTGGAAAAGGAACAGCTTAGACGTAACAAAATAAATTACACCACATGCATAGTCCAAATCCCCACACTACCAGCAGCTCACAATGTGTTGATTAAATGTGACTACCGTGATGTAATCAGCTTTCATTCAAATCATACAGGGAGGCCAGCAAACCTGGCAAGCAGAAATAACACAACCAACTTAATCCATCAAGGTGAGGATGAAGAAGTGAGTCAGAGAAGAGCAGGGAGACTGATTTTAAACGCAAAGGCATATTTAACATTTAACACACTGCCAGATTAAAACAAACAGAGGGGACCATTTCCTCTCATTTCAGGTTTTACTTGGTTGAGCAAAAAAACAAACAAAAGGCAGTAAATATTTACCATTTAACAAGATAAATGCATCACATCATACATTTTTAAATCATTCTAACAGAACAAAGCTTATCCATAATGCCCAGATGTCGTTCAACTCCACATGAGCATCATAACTTATAACTTGACAACTCTCATCGGTTTCTCACCATCACCACAGCACACTCTATGTAACATTCATTCCTAATATTTTAGGAAGCTGACAGCCCTAATTTAGCTCCACATTGCGTGCTGACAGTAAGCTCAATTGAGTGTGTCTGTGTGTCTGAGTGCCTGTGGGCGTTAAAGTGTGTGTTTGTCTTCTGTTTGGAAACACAAGCATTAAGCTTGCACATACAAACAAGCTGACACACACAGCTGCACTTTGTGAGAGCTGACTATGAATGCTGAGACAGTGGTCCCTGATAACTTCCCTGAAATGCAGTCTTCCTTGGTGCTAAGGCTGGGCCAGGAACAGAGACTGGATCTTTATCTTAATCACTAGCTTCCTGGTTTTACCTCCCTTCAATGCACATATGCGTCAGCACCAGCCTCCCAAAATGTTGGAATGAGGCACGCACGCACGCACACACAAAAAGCAGGACAGCAAATGAAAACTGTACATGTGGGTTCCCTCGCTTGCCTGTGTGTCACGCGCTCACACAGAACAGGAAGAATCCTGAGATGATTCTTCCAGTCATTCCCTGCTTGCTGCATGCCAACTGGAGGCTAATGGGGGAAATGGATCACACAGACAGACTCCCTTCCTCACAGCACAGGCAGCAGCCGCATATTGCAGCCAAGAAGCCATATTTGAAAAGGGGGTGAGCGATGGATTCATCCCCTTGTACATCTCATGTCATTCACCTCTGAGAAACTCCAGATTCCATCCAGTGAAGGAGAGCGAGGGGAAAACACTCTATTCCTGTTCGATTTCAGTAAATCACACACCAACTGTTGCTGCGCAGGAGACAGAGGGGGAACTACACCAATTGTCGGCTCCCTGCAGTGTTAGGAATAACAGCTCTCGAAATCCAAGATTGTTCGCTTTTACAAGCTTGGCAGCAAGCTCTGTGGGGACATGGTGACACGCCGCCTACCAGCAAACTCAAACTAGGAAGTTTTTTTTATTATTATTAATTTAAGCATCAAAGAGCAGCTGTCCCAGATAAATGTTCCAGACGTAAGGAGGAGCTCCAAAAATGCATTTGTAAGAAGCTAGAAGGTGGCAATTGAATGCAGCGAGGGATGACTAAACTGGGGATGAATTTGGTCAGGATCCTGTAGTGTCTGTAAACCCACTCTACGCAAATTCTAATCCACGGCCTTGACGAGAGGGATCCTCGTGAAGGTGGCAAGCTATAACAGCACACTGCAAATTCAGTGTGCATTAAAGTTGCAACGATTAACTAGTTAATTGTCGACTATTAAATTAATTGCCAGCTAATTTGATAACCAATTAGGTTGGTTGTAAAAATTCTCAGATTAAGTGTGAATATTTCCTGGTTTCTTTACTCTTCTATGACTTTTAACTAAATATCTTTGGCTTGTGGACAAAACAACACATTCCAGGACATCACCTTGGGCTTTGGAAAACAGTCACCGATATTTTTCATCGTTTTCTAACATTTTATAGAGCCAACACCTAATCGATTAATGAGGAAAATAATTGGCAGATTAATCAACAATGAAAATAATCATTAGCATCAGCAGAACCAATATGGTAGTTTTCGTTCATTTTTTTTATAGACTTGCATCTGAAAATGATTGCAAATTATGTGCAGTGTGTACTTTTGGCTGAAATAGCAAAATGCAAAGAAATAAACCAAAAGCCTCTGCAGTTTCCAGTTGGAAACAGATATAAGAGTCATTAACAGCACTGACAGCATAGTGCTAGTGTTGGCAGTGCTTCTGCAAAGACATGTAGCCACATGAAGAAAACAGCCAAAGATGGAGATTAAGATAAGGACAGTTTACTAAAGAGGTGCTAGCAAGATAGAAAGACCCAGTTTGATACAGAACCATTGTTTTACTGTGACTTGGCTCATGCTTGGAGAAACTGTATGGTGACCACCAGGGATGAAGGCTGGGAAGAGGCGATGAAGCTACAAACTGCATGCAACACATGCACTCAATGGTACTTTAACAAGTCATGAACCAGCACGACAAGTAAATCTTTTTGACTGAATTTGATCTCAAAGACACATTATAACCATATCAGTCTGGGATTTGTTTGATGACTATAACAATTCTTGGCAATAATTCATATTGCTTACCAAACTAAACTGTTTCATTAACGTGGAACCCAAATGCTGTGAAAAACTATTACGAAGCACATCGGTTCCAAATCTGTTAACTTCATTGGATCCAAGCTTTTGGTTTAGCAAATTCTAATTCTCCTTGACAGAAAAAAACATGCAAACTATGACAGAAACCACAGAGCAGACAGAGTAAAACTGGACTTCGACTGGTATGCAATGTTAGGTCTAAATGCACATGGTCTCAGACTTATAAATCAAGTGTGGCCACAACTAAGCACAAATGTAAAGCTCAAATGAATGCACAAGTCTAAATGTAGACTTAGCATCACCGATCATCACTGTGTGAGCAGCAATTCTGGTCACTCATATAAACCCCAATTTCACTCTCCTCACACACACACACAATCACACACACAGTTTCCCTTATCCTTTCTCTCTCGTGAAGGACAGACAGGGGATGTGTCTATAATCGGGAAAGACTCACATTTCCTCTCTGAGGTTTCACATTCCTGGGATTCCGTCTGAAGACCACTGCAGCCCATTTAAAACCATTCCCCATATGGAGGGGGAAAAAAGAGACCCAGGGCAGGCGAGCAGGGTAGGTTTTTAAGCTTTGAGAGTTTATTTCTCCTTACAGTACTCTACCTTTCTACATAAATTAACCTGTTGTTCACTGAACGAGAAAAGAGTTAATTCACTTACCCTATGAAAAATCACACCATGATAGAACACCTGTCATGCTGTACTGTGGGAATTAGAAGTTACACTACTGGTATTGGGATTCTTGAAAAGTAAGTGTGGTGTTTCACTAAATAGAGGTAAAAATGACTCTTCACAATGAGACAAATCTTATGTTCTCTCAACACCATCAGATTAATCATTGGATGTGGCTACCACCAGAGGATGATGGGAGTGAAGGGCTGGAAATCTGCTCCCTGCATAAATCCATCTATCCAAGTTAAACATATGCTACAAATGCCATCTCAGAGCTGTAACAAAATGCACATACTGCAAATAAACGTGTGTACTGCACAGTTTAACGGTATGTCTCTTCTATGTTGTTCAACTATGATATAGCACATTTAAAGTCATGCTCTAAATACATCAAGGCTATTAGTAATGACACCAGAATGTGCGATAAGATATTTAACAATTAAATGTGATTCCACATCCACTGAAGCCCAAGTATGAAGCCACAAACAGCATAACCTGTACCCCCATTGATGTTCATAGAACATGACTACACAGAAGAGATCAAGTCCTAATGATTAATGGTTAGATGTAACTTGTTTCGTTTCAATGACGATACGGATAAACAAGTATTAATAACAACCTCACAAATTACGCTGAAAGACTACATGTATAGGTGGACATTAGCACAGACTTACAAATATTAAGCTTAAAAATTTGTTCTAAGACAACCTTGGAAAGAAACCCATCAGTTAAGATGCCAAGTAGCGTTAGCCAGCTAGGTTAATGCAACACAAACAGCGTTGTTGTCACAGCTAATGTTTGCTAAAGAGCAAGGCTCACTGACTGTCTTTCAGTGCTGCTTCGTAAATTAGCATGGGTTACATTCGTGTAAAATAATAAGCAGCATTGGACAGAAACATACGATATAATAGGAAATTGGACATTTTTAATCACACAAGACGCACGCGCCAGTGTCCAGCGGCACCATCAGCAGATGTTAGCCTGGTTAGCTAGCAGGCTAACTTGCTAACGTTTCCGAGCGGCGCAGGAGGGGGTTTAAATGTGCTTACCTGTCAACCGCAGCTTTACTGGGCCATTTCTCCTAACTCCTTGGCTAGACATTCCCCTTTGTGTTCCAGCTTGATGAAAATTCACAAAAAGCGTCTAATTCATGTGTGAGCGTATGGGTAACTGAAAACGGTATCTCCCAAAACAATCCCCCTGCTAGCTTGTGGTAGCTTGTAGTATCACCATAGCAAATCACACGGACTGTGTATGCAACATAATGGTATCATAATTACAACGACGGAATAACACTCGCTCTACTGCCCCTCTTTCCGTAAAAAAAAATACAAATAACTACGTTCACAAATGCCGTTCAGGGAGCGAGCCGCGGGTACTGATACGAATCAAGTGGACGGTTTGCCCTCCATCCAGACAGGAGTCTGCTCTGCCCGTGCTGTCTGCACTGAAGCTGGTCGTGATGGTGAACACTGAGCTACATGTCCCACTGCAGGCAGGCAGGACAACGCTATATAAAAGCACATCCGGTGTACTCCTTAAAAATAAAAGCCCCACTAAAACACATGTTCGACATTTTCTTAACACTGGCTGCCAGCAAGAAAGAAATAGCGTTTTAATTTAGTGCACACACCATTAAAACACAATTAGCACATAATTAAAAATCATTTTTGCCTGGTTGAAGTGGGACAAACCATCCAATTATTTTACTTTGAATGTACAAATTATCTTCATCCGGCCTTAATTTAAACAGCTTGGTGACCGCGCTGGACAGTTCCAGCGAACAGTTTGAGTTAAACGATTTAAATTACTGTGTATCCACTCTGGATCAAAACTATTCAGTAAGAGTTGTATCAGTTAAAAGCGGGGTAATATCAAAAGTGAGCATCCAAGCTTTTGGGAGGCTCATTTATCCATTGCAAAACAGAACAATTTCTCAAGTCTATTATACAAATATTCACACGTGATATGTAGTGTCTTGTATAAAATGTCATAAGGCCACTTAATACTTTGGGTCTACCACATTAAGCCAATAAAACAATTAAGCACTGTAGAAGAAATTCCTGAGGGTAGATACCCTGAATGCAGGTCTGCAGTAAAGAAAATGACTTTGACATTTAAGTCTCCAAGCTTGGTAGTGTTCATTCCTGCATCCCTCCTGAGCCACTATGGCCATAAAGTGTGAACACACTGAAACACAGATCTCATTCATAAAATAGTTTACAATGTACTGAAGACACAACAGTGTCCTTATAACATGTAGGCTTACAAGTATAAAGAATAACCACAGTGTCACCTAGTGGTGACATGGACACACTCACCTATTCCTTATTTCTCTCAAGAAGTTATTCTTAACACTCCTCCTACGTCACAAATCAGGCACATTTCCCTGTAACCTGCTTATATCTGAAACACCCACCAAGAGTAAAACCTTATGCAAGAGTAATAATTATTTACAAATATTTATTTAAAACGGATATTTTGTTCTTGTAATGTCATGTACAAGAATGAAATGTCTAAAAAAAAATACAAAAATATCAACACAGTATGAACTTCCTTTTTTTATGTTACAAAGAGAAATGTGGACATGTTAAAACTGGAAAGTGCTCTGGTCCTCGGGGATCTGGAAGGTATAGCAGTCTCCTGTAGCTTCAGGAACCACTGACTCATCGTCTTCATTCTGAAAGGCAGGAGGACGCATTAGAGGATTAACAGAGTCTTAGCATGTTTTGGGGGATCATTTAATGGACATGGTTTAAGATAGACTCTGTGGACCAGACCATTTCTGTCAGCCAACAAATGGTCTGTTGTGAATGCATTAACACTGAAGGCAGATAGTGTACACAACAGTATGTTTTAGTTCTAAAAGCCTTCGGTCAGTGATTTCACCAAAAAGAAAAACACCCATTAAACATACAATAAGCATTATATTGAAGGTTGCCTTGCAGAAACCTGCCAAGATCCAGCTCAGGCTACTGTACTGTTGCATCACACCCCACATTTATTCTTTGGCAGTAACGTGTGCCAACCTGCCAGCTCTGCCAAGGCTGTTGTCATTTAATCTGTGAATGAGTCATATGAATTACGATTTAAATTGTAGTCATACTTCTTCTGCCAGTCTTTTAATTCATTCCATGTTTGTGTTCTGCTTGAATTGTTGAAGGAAGTGGTTTGTATCACAACTGTAACGAACTGTACAATCACACTGAGTGGCATTTCCTGACAAAGTCTTTGGAAAATCGAGCACATATATGCATTTTGTAAACGAAAAAAGCAAAGCTGAACAGATACAGAAGAAAATTAACTCTTAAAATGAAGCCACTGCGGCCATTCAAGAATCTAAAATTCAAGGTGCATGTATATGCAAATGTCTATGGTTGTTTTCACCATTAGCGTTGACACCTGTTTTCAGCACTTACCTCTTCAGAGAAGAATCTGTCTATGATGTTGAGAGAGGATTTATAGACAGCCTCGTTGTCATGGGACTGCAGTGCCTCAATCTTATCCAAACCACCCAACTCCTCAACCAATAGGCACACTTTTTCAATTTCACCAGTTTTGTATGCCATCTGTGGAGAAAGGGGGGAGACTTCCGTAAGACTAATGGTTTCCTTAGCAAGAGATGAACTGTTACCATCCATTTTAATCTGTGACTGTCAGGAATACATCTGCATCATTCAGACTATAATGTGACAGATTAAATTCTGCAAATCTTCACATTTGCTAATCTCAGAAACCCACAGTGTTAATCTCCATTTAACTGGGACCTAAAAATGAATGTCTGCTGGCAGAGGAGTCTGTATATTTCCAGGCTAATTTCTCTTAAATGTATTTTAATTATTGTCTGAGCGGACTTGATATATCTCCCATTGTCAAGTTGTGTCTAAGGTTTGTCCTATTTAATGGAGTGAACAACGTTACTGTTGCGTAAGAACCTCATGGGATGGTAATGCTTGTTGCAGGTATCAGTCCAACCCTGAGATGTTACCAGGTAAACAGAGTTATGGCTTATGAAATACTTTGGATTTTGACTGCAAAAATGTATGAAAATATAAATGAATGCACATCTGACGGTTTTGGCCCCACCATCATTCGTTCATTCCTGAAAATGGAAACCTCATGGAGCATAATCTCTTATGCCACTAACTTTTTTGGTTAGTTAATCAAGTCACTCATTTTCCATCACACATGACGAATTAATCTGAGGAAACTGGTTTAAATGTATCTTCCTTATAATCTCTTCTCATCAGCAAAATGAAATACATTCTAAAAATGCTTTGGTGTAGTTGTCATTGCTACACAATCATTTTATAATATATAACATATACACAATACACTGGCTCTAAAGTAAGCCTCGGAGATCAGTTGCAATGTCAGACAAGTTGGGGGTAAAATCTACTCCACACATGGCACAGAGTTTCAATCACAGCATTTTGATCACACCACAAAAAAATCTTGCAGTAAGCAACTACAAAACACACAACAACAGGGTCTTTACCTGTAAAATATTGTAGATTGCATCCAGGATGACCAAGATGATTTTGCTGTCTTTGGCTGTGAGCAGGGTGAACAGAGGCCCCAGCACATTGCACTGGACCAGGTAGGCCACCTGCTCCACTGTTCCACCACTGGTGTAGTTGGTGACAGCCCACACCGCCTCCTTCTGAGTCTTGTAGTCTCCCTAAACAGAAATGACATCTGAAGTTTTAGGCCAGAGAAAACTACAGAGATGAACTACAGATACTTAAGATATACTGAATGAGCCTTAATGAAATAAAAGTAATATCATCATAAATCAGCTCCTCAGAGAAAATTAGTTAATTTGTTCATAAAACAAAAAAACTCTGTAAAAACTGCAGCATGCTGGAGAGACGTTGGGGAAAATACAAGTGACTGCACTGGTCAGGGTATTTTAGATTACAGGAAGAACAATAATAATAATTAAAAAAAAACAGGCATATATACGTATAGATTATTATTAATTATTAACTTTTCGACAACTTTGTGATTCTCTTTTTGATGCAGTATATACATACAGTATACATATATGTATGTTGTGGTCTGTGAGGCAGGTATTTAGCCAGTAAAATAACTCAGTGTAAATAAATAAATTGCATTTTGAGTATTGTAACAAGCCAGCTGTATTTCCTGTCTCTTGTGTTCTGACCTGTTGGAGGATCTCCACCAACATGGGCATCAGGCCTGCATTGATGACCTCCTGGATCTGGGTGTCCTTGCCAGCAGTGATATTGGACACTGTCCAGGCTGCCTCTTTCTGGATATTGGGCTTGTGGTGTCGCAGCAGGCTCGGGAACATTGCCAGAGCACCTGCATTCAGCACACACTGTGTCTGCTCGTCTGTCCCAGTCACAATGTTGCCAAGTGACCGCAGGGCTGGAGTCTGCAAGGTGAGGGAGAGCATGTCAATTATTTAGGAATCATATATAGGAGGAATAATGGTGATGAATATGAATATGGTTTGAAACCTAAATTCTGTGTGTTCATGCATATCTATTTGAAGCCACTAATGATGCACACAGCAGCAGCTTAAGCTTGAGTTTGAGTTACAAACTCAACATCACATACCACAATGGAGAGCTCCCCACAGGCCAGCAGCTGCACCAGGCGGGGCACCAGGCCAGCCTGCACCACCACCTCTATCCTCTCATTGGAGCCATCGGTCAAGTAGGACACGGCCCAACAGGTGTCGACCAGAATCTCCCTGTCGTCGTGGTGCAGGAGGCGCACCAGGGCTGGGAGCAGCTGCTGCACCGCCGTCAAAGGAGGTGCCGGGTTCTTGTTCCGACACAGGTTGGACAGCGTCCAGGTGACATTGCGCAGGTAGACAGACTGGTATGGTGGATTAAGAACCAAGTGTTATTTTAAAACATCAAAGTGTCATAACATGATAGTTGTTAGAGAAACAGATACTGACAAGCCCTAGAGAGACTCAAGAGAGAGCCATCTCCAAACAGAATAGGTTCAGCTTAAGAAAAATTATAACATTAGCCCCCTCCAAACAGAGAAACATCAGGGTCTCAGGACCTTTATCAGTACATAACAATGGTCAGTGATGCTGAATACATGAAGCTTTACTAATGAGTACACAGCCATCAGGAGCAATTTGGGCTGCAGTATCTTGCCCATGGATACTTAAACATGTGTACTGGAGAAGCCAGGGATCAAACTGCCAATTCCTGCAATTTGTGACGACCCGCTCTACCTCCTGTGCCACAACCACATTAAAAAACTCTTCTGTCAAATCACTGAATAACATTTTTAAGGTGCAAGAGCAAAGTCAAATTACAGACCGCTCTGCTGTGTGCAAAAGGCCTCTCAACGGTGCATTAACTTTTCAACAGGAATAAATCGTTTCACACCACATGCCAAGATAAGCCTTGTTGACACTGAAAGCATTTCAGGTGAACTAATATTTAGTTAGGCCTTGTCTGTGGGCATATAAGCAATTGGCAATACCACAGAATCCCAACAAAACCAAACTAGAAAAACCAGTACAGCACAAACATTGTTTTTGTTTTTTGAACAGAAAAGCTGTAGCCAGTCTACTACACCTCCTCTTGCTACCACAGTAAACAATATACATTATCTTTTTTTTTTTAAAGATTATTTTTTTGGGCTTTTTGCCTTTAATGGACAGGACAGATTGAAATGGGGTGAGAGAGAGAGAGTGGGGGCTGACATGCAGCAAAGGGTTGCAAGCTGGAGTCGAACCTGCGACTGCTGCAGTGAGGCATCGCCTCTGTACATGGGGCGCCGGCGCTATCCACTATGCTACCAACGCCCCAATATACATTATCTTAACCATATTAATGCCAAATTTCTAATTTGGATCATATGTTGGAAAACACCTTTTGGCTTTTTTTGGTTCTTTTTTCAGATGCAGAATAAACCTGAACACACCCACACTGCAACTTATTGAGGAGTTGATCAGATCAGGAGAGCACAGCTCTAAATACAGATGTAACTGGAGCCAAAACACATGGAAAAGAATCAGGATCTGATTCTAATGTGGCAGGGGATACATATGTTGACAGACGCATACATGCACTCCACATAAGGACAGGCTAGTCGATTCTGAAGAGCATCAATTAAGTTAAGTTTATAGTTTTAAGTTTATTTACTTTATTAATCCCCCTGAGGGGAAATTCAATGTTTTCACTCTTGCTTGTCAATTACACACAGGTCCGAAAGACACACACATGCACAAACAGGACATATACATGCACAAAGTGGAGAGATGTCAGAGTGAGGGGGCTGCCCTTGGTGAGGCCTGAGCGGTTGGGGGGTTCGGTACCTTGCTCAAGGGCACCTTGGCAGTGCCCAGGAGGTGAACTGGCAGCTCTCCAGCCACCAGTCCACGCTCCATATTTTGGTCCGGACGGGGACTTGAACAGGCGACCCTCCGGTTCCCAACCCAAGTTCCTATGGACTGAGCTACTGCCGCCCATAGATTACAAATCTACTAACAGCTTGATCCAACTGATCTGCCTACACCATAAAAATCTTGCTATTCTAATGCCAAATGGGAGCAGAAGTCTGCCTCAACTGGACTCAGACAGTGTCAATTTATAAATCTGAATAGAACACACTGAAACCAAGATGGAAAAGTCTTTTAAAAGCAGCAGTGCAATACTGTTTGATAGAAACTCACAGGAAACACAGACAGGTCAGGGGCTGCCAGCAAGGCGAGGAGTGGCTGGAGACCACCATGTTTGATCACTAGGTCTCTGTAGTTGGATCCATCACCTAGATTTAAGGGGAAAAATACATTTAAAGTCATGTGCTGTTTGCAGTGCAATCAGAACAGAAAAAAAGCAAACTGTGACTATATGAAAATTACAGTCAGCCACTATAGTGCAGGGTTACATATTTTCCATTTCAGATTTTCATACTTTAAGACTTGTATTTCCACAGTTCTTGGTGTATTTTTCCAACCATATCTGACATCGGAGTACCAATAGCTAAAATCAATGAGTTGAAAAAAGTGAAATACGATATTTATTTTATTTAAATTTAATTACTTAATATTCAAAGCATCTGTGCAGCCTTGTTAATTCACTGTGTCCATGGAAACGACAATTAGCACAGCCATAACGGTATAATTTCCTTTTGCATAAAATATTATTTTTCTAATAACTACATTACTGCATAACTCCTAAATGCTCAGACAAGCTTCATATTTTGTTACTTCCTATGCTACATATGCAATTCAAAGATATTCCATTTTCTTTTGAACTACTTTGGTTGCGGATGTCTGGATTTGGTTCAGTTATACGGCGCTTGGGGCAGAGCTGTTTTGCATGCTGTGACATGCAGGCATAGAGGCAGCCCTATGTAGAAGTGTGTGTTCAATTGTACACCATATTTCCTGCTTTGCTTTCGAAGACATCAAGCTCGCTCTGGCCTGCACTTTCTCACACAGTGGTAAACGTTTTGGTTGCGCTGGCTGCCTGCTACAAAAGCCATGAAAAGCACTCAGCTTGTAGGTCTTTGATCAGTTTGTCTAGACACAAATACTTTTCCACACTGTTTTCTTTCTTCAACACTTATCCAGACCTGGATATTATTAAAATTAAATTCCATAATTTTCCCATCTGCATAGGAACCATGACAATAAGGAGCTGGCCCTTCAGCATTAGCGTTAGCTTCAGTGTTATGCAACTACCATAATATCTCGGGCCCTTTTTCTCACCATGATCTGTTCTAATATCTTTACTGACTGAGAAAACAACCTGTGTTGATACTCTAATAGACAGTGCGTTCCTTCTTATCTCGCATGAATCACCTTTGGACAAGAATTCACAGTGTCAACAACACACTTACAGTAAGATTACTAGGACACACCCTTTTAAATTAATTCAAAATCCCTCAACATGGCAGCCTGGGGACAAACAACACGTCCAGACAAAGCAAAGGAAGCGCAGATACACACAATAACAACAGCAGATCCGCACATCACAACTATCTAGGTGAATAAGCTGAACAATATAGCAGTGCAGGATGTAGTAACGGAACTACGGAGGTAAAACAAGTAACCTCAGACACAAAGAGATGTTAAGTGTTGTCGGCCTACAATACCTGCGATGTTTCCCAGGGCCCAAATGGCCTGCTCGCTGATGTGTGGGTGGGGTGATGTCACCAGGCTGATGAAGGCTGGGATGGCCCCTCCTTCCACTACAGCAGTTGTCTGCTCTGAGGTACCCGAGGCAATGTTGGTCAAGGCCCAGGCTGCCTCAAACTGGATGGGGGGGCATTCTGACCATGCCAGAAAACTAACAAACTTTGGGATGAGTTGGGCAGCGATGATGCTGTCAATAGGTGGGTGTTTTTCTCTGGAGAGGAGCTTCCTGTAGATCAGGAAAAACGCAGTTGGGGTGTAATTAAGGTAAAGTAACTTTAAAGAAAGAGAAAGTCAAGATGTATTGTCCTTCTGGTTATTCAGCTACAGTGTATAGGCAACAATGTGATATATTTTACTCTGTGAGGCTCTATTGAAGAAAAACAGTAATATAAAAAAGACTTATAAATTGCAAAAACGTTAGATATAATTTTTTTTAGGAAAAATAAATACATTCAAAGCAACTTGTAGTTGTGTTAAATGTCATTATAGTAAGAACTAGCTGAAGGACAATACATGAGTTATCATGTTTAACAGATTTGGGAACAAATTTTTTTTATACTTAATAGGAGGAAGCAAGACATCCGCAAAAGAATATGCCCAAAATCTAACTGTTAAAAACGATAGACAACCTGTCACGATTTAGGAATATTATATAGGAGAGATGATATCCATTTGATGAAAGACTGGACAAAAAAATATGCTCCGTGTGGACTGTGTTTGTAAGAATAAAATGCCATATAACAACCTGGGAACAATTTTATTATATTATCTCATTAAAACTCTTCAGTCAAGCTTCTTTTACTAAATGATTTTTACCTTGCAGCCTGCGTAGCCTGCAGCTGATGATCTAGACTCTGGCTGTTTACACCTCCTACAATCTCCTCCACGGACCAGTGCTGGGGAGGCTGTGAAAACAGAAACAGAAACAGATTACTTATCTGGCAGGTAAACCTGGGGCAAAGAGCAGATAAGAATAACCTGCAACATGGCTTGCATTTCTAGGTCAAGGTTTCAGTGTCAGGAGAGTGCAGATCAATTGTAAAAAAAGAGCGGGAAAAATAGTTTTGACCTAAAATTTGTTTTCAGAATTATTAGGTACTGAATGCAAGTTCAAAGCCTTCATAACATACACTGATTAACACTGACAGTGACTCTTTAAGCAATGAGGAAGTATTTTAAAATGAAGTGGAACAACCTTCACACTGTTATCTTTAGGTAAACACATGTGCACGTTAAATGAAAACATATAAGTGTGGGTGAAACCTTAGTTATGCTTTGAGCTTGCTCCAAGTTTCACTTTGTATAATGAGTACAAACAGACCAAGCTTTTATCTGCCTTTCTGGTTCAATTTGACTAGACCTATTCTCTGAGGATAGTGCTGGGTGTTGGCATTAAGCTTGCTGCAACTCAATCATAGCCAACTAAATTATACAATCAAATGTTTCAGACATGCAAAACCAGTTGTGTTATTTCAGGTGCCTCCTGTTTACTGTCCCCAGCCAAATGAAATAGAGAGTGTATGAAAGGGGCATTAGAGCTGACCAGGATCAGCTGCTGGGTACCTGAGCGTTGGGGTCTTTCTCTTGGAGAGGGGAAGTCGGATCCTCCAGAAGAGTCTGGACGTTCCTCCTCTTCAGGATCTGATCATCCTTCTTCGCTTTACGTAGCTCTACGTTGACTTCCGCTCTCCTTCGCCTTAGCTCCTGAAGAAGTCGGTACCCATGAGAATATAAGGTTGTATTTATTTCGATAAGCGACATAATTAATGTTATAATGTCGGCTGTTGGTCGCGGAACTTACGTTGGCATCTTTCCCTTTGTTTTTGAACTGGGTGAGACGAGCTCCGTTGTCGCTGCCAGCTGACATTCCTGACCGTTGAACAAGACAACTGCAATAACGTACAGACACTCCCTGTTCAGAGATGAAAATTCAACGTTAAAAATTAAACAGCCATGTAAACGGCTAATTTCACTTCCTTCCTCTGCTTTACTTTAAGTGAGCTAACGGGCGGTGGATAAGCTAACGCTAGCAGTTAACTGGCCGCTTCTCTTGAGGCAAAGCCGGTTATCTAACACCATGTGGCCCCGCCGCACACGGAGCCTGTCTGATAAACCAACACCCCAAACCCCGCTGAAATTCACAACAACAGCGATAAAACAATAAAATTATAAGCAACACAATAACTTAAACTAAAACCATAACAATACGTTTGTTTGAAATGTAGATTTTGTCACACGACATGTGCGACGCGCTTACCGTTCAGATTTCTTGTAAATTTTTTTACACTAAATGTGACGTCACGTATATACCACCCTGTTTTCCTTGCGTTTTGATTGGTCAGATTAACCACAAGCCCCTCCCCCTAGCCCACTGGTAACAAAAAAAAGCTTCAGACAACACACCCGTTGTCAAAGGCAACCGCTGGTAGTATCGCGAGACAAAGCTTCCACATCTTTGTGCACTGGTAGGCTTTCATTATGAACCATTGCGGCCATGTCTGAACTACCCAATGTACCGAGCGTAACATTTTCCTCACATAACAAATTGTCATTAAATTTTAGGTGCTCAAAGACACGTCTCACCGCTGTTTTTTATTCGCTCTTACAGTTTGATAATAGTTATTTTCCACATATAACTACGTAATGACCCAGTGGCCTAATGGATAAGGCATCAGCCTCCGGAGCTGGGGATTGTGGGTTCGAGTCCCATCTGGGTCGTCTTTAGCTCCTTTTCAGGGCTTAAATATGTGAAAGACAGGGCGCTCCTCGCAGTGATGAGTATGATGGGATATGGGATGGGATATGGGATTCTCTTGGTAAATAATAAAACCCCAAATTGGTCTACATTGTACCAACTCAGTCACTCTAGCAAGGTGAGTATGCTCGACACCAAGACAACTGTGCTGTTAAAAACCTTGCTTTAACTGGGCAGTGGGGGGTTCATAAATTATAATCTGAACCTCAATTAGCAATGCTGAAAAGGTCAAATAAGACAAATTAAAATATGGCATGTACAGATGAATATGTCTTTTCACAGTTTAACTCCAGCATTAAACCAATCTACAAGTAAGAGTAGTCACATAAGTGGAATTTAACCAGAGCTAGAATATAAGAAATCAAAATGCAGAATCTGTAACAGAAAAGTACCAAAAGTTCCACTCATCTGATAAAACACAGTTAAGCATGTTTGCTCCTGTCTCTTGTCTGATGGTGCCATAGGATGGTACCCAAATCCAGTGGTTCTCAACCAGGGGTCATCCCCAGAAAAATGAGAAATAGTTCATTTTCACTATTCAGTTCACTAAAGATGTGAGCCCAATGTGAGTAAAAGTCAAAAGAGTGACAATTCTGATCATAGGTTTCATTTCCTCTCAGAAGCACAATCTTATCAAATGGAGTCATGACCTGATGTACGTATCAATTTAGGGGTCCTTGACATGAAAAACGTTTGAGGAAATGTTAAACCCCAAAGCAATTACGTAATGTGGTTCACATAGATAAAATGCTAAGTGGGTAATAGTCATCAGAATTTCATAACTTGGGGACCTTTACGATTGGTTCATTTTAAAACCTAATGTATGAGAAAGTTACACATTTCCAGCACACTCATGCTGAGGTCAATGAGTGTCATACTGTAAAGGAAAGTGTTAAGTTCTCACAATGAGAGTTACTGATAAACCTCCCAGATAAGTAGGCTACTAATACAAACATTTCTCACAGGTTTTGACTCTGATGAAGACGCAGCTGGCGTCGAAACGTTAGTCACAAATAAATTCATCACAAGTGATCTGAGTGCTCCAGTGCTTTTCTTGTGGATTCTTCCCAGGGGTGATTTTGATTTCTCACACTTTATTCATTTAAGCTAAAGAAAGATCCTGAACCAGGAAATATTCTATGTTTGCAGCATAGGTGTATATTTTAGGAGGGGCACAGGGGGACACAACCCTAAATATGTATGTCTGCATTCATTTCATCTGTATTTCTGCAAGTCCTCTGAAACATCACAGACACAGACGAAAAAATTCTCCGACCACATGTCGCATTATATTTCATGGCCTTTCAGACCACCACTGTCTCCAACGCTGCCCCCGTTCAAAGGTACCACATATGACCTCCTCCACCTTCGCCATGTTTGTTGTTGCCAGAAACTCTTGACTCTGACCTCGAGTGCCACCCAGTGTAAATCTATGTCAACATAAGGGATGCAAGGATATATGTGGGCAGTGAGGGTTACTACATGTTTGAAATGAACAGATTTTTTTTATTAAATAAAGGGAGTATTAATGTGCTTTAACCCACCAAGCATCAAGGCAGGCTAGCATTATTTATACTGACGAAACGGAGCCAACAAAATTAATATGAGCTTGTCTTAAAGGCCCTGTTTAGACCTGATGTTAACATGTGTTTTGGTTGATCCGGTCACAAGTAGTCAGTGCTAAATACAAGTGTAAATGACCACCAAGATGCATTGTGAGGCAATCTAAGACCACTTGCCCCGGTGGTCTGGGACGCACTTGACGACATATCTTACATAGTGTAAATGCTAATGCGTCCTGATGCGTCCCCAACCAGGACTACATCAATGCAGGACATGATGGTTGTTTTGGTGACGGTGCACAAATGCTCATAACTTACCCATTTTATGTAGAGTTGGGCGAAGTGTTGCATGACTATCCATCATTTTGCCCTGTGGAAGGAGACATGTTGAAATCTGCTGACAGCAATGTTTTCAATAGGTCTTAAACAACCGCTGACATGACAGCTAGCAAAAGTGTGGATATAAAAACTATACAGGTGAGGCAGCAACGACATCTGAACACAGGTTATCAGCTGGAGAAGTGTGATAGGCACAGGTGTGAACAGCTATGTGTCTTGGCTGTCCTCTTGTGATTGGCTCAACCAAAACCCATGTTAATACCCAGTGTAAACGGAGGCAATGACAGGTTGAGGTGACAGGTGACCTGAGAGTGTTTAGACTCACGAGTCTTCACTGCCCTCCTGTGGTCATAGTGAAGATTGCAGCACATTAAATGCGTCAAAGAAAGTATCAATGCAGAAATGATAGCAAGTAATCACACTTCTGGTAAATATTTTCTTGATACAGTGGAAGAATTCAAAACTATTGAAAAAAACTCATTAAAGTCGACCATAATCTCAGTCAGCCTGTCAGTATGTCACTATTTGATTCGTTTTGTTACCTTTGTCTTTCTACAAATATGAATTATTTTGTATTTACCTGTCATTTTTAAATTATTTTTTCAATATATCTTCATAATATTAAACTGTTGAATGCTGTTTCTACAAGATGCAGCAATATTTAATCATTCTTGTATGTTTTCTGACTGCTCCACTGTATTTTTTGTTCTTGCAATGAATAGTAAAAACGTTCATTTGTGTTATTTTCAGATTGCTTTACTTTGGTGCCTGTATTTAGAAAGTATAGGTCCGGAAATTGTTAATTTGACAGTTAATGATGTGTCGCAGTTCCTGCATGTGACCACCAGAGGGCAGTGAAGACTGATTGATATTGAATACACTCAGGTACACCGTCACCTCCACCTCTCATCAAGGCGGGCTGATGTCAGCAGAGAGGTTGCTATCAGTTGCCCTGGAGTGGAGGATATTTTATAAAATTACCCAGCAAAAATGCAAGTAAACCATCCACACAGACGACTGTAAACATTCTGTTGGATAACACATACCAGAAGGTAAACCCTGTGTCCTGTAAGATAAAATCCTAGTTTGTAAAATAAACAAACAAAAACAGAGAACAAAGAATATCTCAACAGATCAGCATTTCCCCTCTTACAGTGTAAACAACAACAGGAGCCCTTTTAGAATCCATTTATGAATGGAAGGAGTGTAATGTCACAGTGTTTATTTCTGTGTTAGGGACGTCCCACCAGCTCCCTTTCCACCACATCCCATCTCATTCCTGAGCGGCTGTATAAAAATCCCAGGAATCCCCTCTGTGAGGCAGACCTTAACATATGTGTCCACACTGAACATCTCAGCTGAACATCCAGGATGGCAGGGATTATTCTGTTTCTCTTGTTTCTGGGCTTTCCTCTTTACAGGACAGAGGAGCATGTTGTCAACGGTGAGTGGAAATTGTTTTTATTTGTAGTTTGGTACATTTTAATGTGGTGGAGAAATACTGATTTTTTTCTTATTACACATTCACTTGTTGCTTTACATGTTAAGCTCTTTTTATTGAGGTCTATTAACTGTACAGGTATACTTTCACAGCAGCATGCTCAGAGGGGATTTACTCATTCCTAAACTTCCTTACCAATTTTAACATCAGAAAACATCCCAAAACAATGATATAATAATTCACGTAGATAAAATGCTAAGTGGGTAATAGTTATCAGAATTTCATAATTTTGACTTTTACGATTGGTTCATTTTAAAATCTAATGTCTGAGCTGTAGATTCTTATAAAGTTCCATATTTCCAGCCCTCTCATGCTAATGTCTATGAGTGTCCTACTGTAGAGGAAAGTGTCAAGTTCTCAAGATGAGAGTTACTGATAAACCTCCGAGATAAGTACTAACACTAACATTTTTCCCACTTTATTCATTCAAGAAAGATCCTGAACCAGGAAATATTCTGTGTTTCAAGCATAGGTGCAGATTGTAAGGGGGACGCTGGGGACACAACCCTCAATATTTACAACATGTTCATTTTCAACGCATAAAAGAGACAGAAGACGTTTATTTTTTTTACAAAACAAAATACATTTAAAGGTACAAATTTGTGCATGAAAATTCACCAGAATACAGGAAAGTAGGTATTTGACACTAAAACTTTAAATGTGTCCCCCCCTTATATTGGCACAAAATCTGCCTCCTTGAAAGGAACATCCACAGTGAATGAATCCAGTATTTTAGCTTATTATGAGAGCAGAGATGCTTTATTATTACAGGAAATGTCTTACTGAAGTACAACTTATTGTTTGTGTCAACACAGAGCTGTACACCCTGATAGAAAAGGGCCAGCCCAGCTTTGTGGATCCAGCTCCGAGCAACCAGAGCCGGCTGGTGGTTAAAGAGCCCTCCCTGCCCATCAACGAGCTCCTGGAGAAGACCAGCAAGACCGGGGAGTCCAAATTCACCCTCCATCCTCTACCCTCTGCTGTCTGGCCAAAGCACACCGACCTGGCCCCCATCCCCCGCCACCATGGCCCCCACAACAAAAGCAAAAAGGGCCCCAAGAGCGACCGAATGGTGGAGCACAACAGCGAGAAGACCAGAGCAGAAGTTGCTGGTCTGCTTCCCAAAACTCCCCTGACAGGAGCCACAGCTGCTGTCACCAACCGCACTGTGCAGAGAACCAACCAGGACGCCCAGTCCAACATCAGTCCTCCTCAGCAGAGTGAACCAGAGGGTCACCCCAACTCCAGACCCAGGAGTCCATCCCACACACAGCCTCAGGCTCAGCCGCACCAACCGGCCCCTTCCCCGCGCAGAGATCCCCCAAACCGACGGCTCGACCCAGAGGAGAACCGGCCGGGGAAGTCCAGTCTCTATCAGTCAGGTATCGGTGCAGCGAGCAGGAACAACAGCCGCCCGCCTGTCCTCTTCAACCGGCGCTCCTCCAGCCTGCTCTACCAATTCGACATCCTGAGACGAGGTACGGGAGGATTTGTTGTGTCCTGACCTTGAAAGTTGACCTGTGTATTGATACAGAGCTGTGCACAGCGTCTTTGAACGTTACTTTATTGGGCTTGAGCTTCCCATTTGGGATTACATATTTCAAAAGAGAGTTTCAACATCTGGGAAAACCTTTGATGCTCAGTATCACAGTATTTATTACCAGTAATAACCTTTGAAATATTGTAGTACATAGTCACAGTGACAAATGACTCAAACCAAACACAATTTTTTAGTGTTTAAGTCACTGAATTTAAAAAAATGCAATTCTATTCCACTTTTTTCCCCATGTAATTTATATTTCTTACAAAGGGACCAAACTTGATTTTTATACTAAAGTTTCCAAAATGCCTTTGACCAAAAACTGAAAAAAATGCTCAAAAGCTACATTTGTTGGTGCATCCTGGTGGCTGATCATATCATCGACAAGTCCACTGAGTCTGGCTAGGGACTTTTGCTACATAACATCCAGCAACTTCCACATTATTTGCCACTCTGCGCTGTCTCCTGTCTCATCAAGACGACAAAATACCTCATAAAATACCTAAAAAATATCTACATATGTTTTACTCCTGTGAAGATAAGTCAGTCATATAAGTAACATCATATACACTAACACGCAGAGTTCATAGAGTTCACTCAGAGTGATAATGACAGTGATGATAGTTTGAACCCTCCACTGGTAGTTAGTGAACATCTCTTGCCACTAATTACAACCACCTCCCTTGAGTCTGGCTGTCAGTGTTTCCCTTTGTGTGCAGCGAGGTTGTAAAGAAACTGATGCAGAGTGAACGAGAAGGTCCTGATGTTGTAATTAAGATGGAAAATGTAACACGGATGTGATCCCATCACACACACACACACCACCCCCTCCGGTCCCATGCGGAGGAATGCAACGCCTGGGTTTTGTAATGACAACCTTGTTCTTTGCTAATGACGCTGGAATGAGAGTCTGGCAGACAGTCACTCTCTCTCACACTCTCATCCCTTCATCCTGTCCTCTGCTTGTGTTCTTCTCCACAGAGTCCGACTTCACGCATGATGCCTTCTGCATGAGCGAGTGCAGGAAGGAGAAGGAGGAGAGGGAGTATTACTGCTACAGTGAGTTTGGTATGTAACCACGAGAGACAAAAAGAGTTTGTCAAAGGTAGACAAAGCAACATGCAGGAAGAGCCTGAAGCCTTGGACAGTGAGCGTGAACTTTAATGTTTCAGTACTGATTAGTTCATATAAGTCTGTTTTCCCCCCAAAAAATAAACATCCCTGAACATTTTGAACAAATCACTGGCTTTATGGAGGTAGTTAAGTAAATGTTGATTGTACAGTTGCTATAGAATAATTCATAGGTGTGGACTCGGGTTACATGACTTGGACTTGAATCAGACTCGAGTCACAAATTTGATGACTTTAGACCTGACTTTACAAAATCAAACAAGAATTTCAACTAAACTTGGATTTAAACACCAATGACCATTGCACAACTTGGACTTGAGCCTGACTTGAAACCACTTTATACCTTTTTAACCTTTTTACCCAAACATTAGAAAGTATGTTATTTAAAAAGCGTGTCACAAATCATTTAATTTCCCTTCATTTCCTCAATCAGCCAACATTAACGCTATTCATTAATCCCTACATCATTTGTTTGAACCAGTCCGACAGCATCCAGTCAAGTTGCAGGAGAAAACCATGAAGAACTGATGTTACAATACTGAGCGCCAGTTGGAAAAAAGGATATCAAAGATAATTTCAAATGTGTACAAAGACCACTCAACAAAAACAGAATTAAACATTAATTTAAGCTAAACATCAATTTTGAGGCTTGTAGTTTAAAGAAAGAGTTCAATGTTTTGGAAGTGGGAAGATTGATGCCATTCTCATGAAAACAGGGGGGAACAACTTGCCCAGCTCTGTCCAAATGATAAAATATCATACTACCAGCATGTTTAAAACCATCCGTCCATTTTCATCCCCTAATCCGGGGCCGGGTCACAGGTGCAGCATGTCAAGCAAAGCACCCCAGACGTCCCTATCCCCAACAACGCTTTCCAGCTCCTCCCAGGGGACCTCGAGGTGTTCCCAGGCCAGATGAGATATATAATCCCTCCAGCATGTTCTTGGTCTGCCCTGGGGCCTCCTACCAGTGGGACGTACCCGAAACACCTCCAGCTGGAGGCGCCCAGGAGGCTACTTGATCAGATGCCCGAACCACCTCAACTGACCCCTTTCGACACAGAGGAGCAGCGGCTCTCCTCCGAGCTCCCTCCGGATGTCCGAGCTCCTCACCCTATCTGTAAGCCTGAGCCCAGCCACCCCACAGAGGAACTTCATTTCGGCAATCTCATTCTTTCGGTCACTACCCCGAGCTCATGACCACAGGTTAGGGTTGGGATGTATGGACTAGTAAATCAGAAGCTTCGCCTTCTGGCTCAACTCCCTCTTCACCACGACGGTCCGGAGCAGCGCCCACATCACTGCAGAAGCTCCAAAACTAATTAATTATCTGGTTTGTTCAATCTGCTTTTGTCAGTGTTGGACAGAGTCAGGCTAGCGGTTACCCCTGTTTTCAGTCTTTATGCTAAGCTAACTGACTCGTGGCTGTAGCTTTATATGTACTGGACAAACATGAGAGTGGAATCAATCTTCTCATCTCACTCAGGGCAAAAAAAGCAAATAAGCATATTTTCCCAAATGTCCAACTATTCCTTAACAAAACATACATCTAAAATATAGATTGTACATTCAAACCTAAAATTATTATGTATGAATTTCCAGCATTTTTACATATGATGTTATTCATTTCCCTTTAACAGCTGTCAATGGGATAGTTCACGACATCGATGTGGTGCGTAAAGGCATACGCCTCATTACGCTGATGGTGAGCAGCGACGGCTTCTACAAGATGAGTCGTCTCTATGTGACCCCTGACAGCTTTTTCTTCAAAGTTCGCCTTCTGGTCCTGGACACCTACAAGTGCAGCAAGCCCTGCCCTGACATCAAGCTCGGTGAGTGTAGTGGGAACGCACAAAAGCCTCATAAAACAAAAGGATCTGACAAGAAAATCTGTTTAGTGTAGTGAAATAATGAAACTGTAGTAACTGTGAAAGTGTATCTAATGAATGCAAACCTTTGATTGATACTCAAGATCAGATATAAGACAGAAGTTGTACATCGTGAGACATTTACGCAGACGTGTCAAGACCAATTAACTAAGAAGTCTCTAACAAGTCCCCACCAAAGTCTCCTTGTGTGGGATGTGGGAATTCTGTTTCCCTGAGATCAGCAAAAGCAGCAGCATCCACTTTGTTTAGGGCAAACATGAAAAATGCTCAGCTGTGCACTTTTTCACGTCAACATCTTCCCTAACCGTTCCCTAGGGACCAGATACATTATAATGGGCCAGATCTACCACCGGCGGCGCCATCTTCCCAGCGACCTCCTGAACCTACTGGGGGGTAAACTGAAGCCTGGAGACGGCCTCCTGAGAAGCAACAACTACGTCAAGAGATTCAACAAACGGAGGCACCAGAAAGCCCTGGAGGCCACCCGCTCCAGGTGTAGGTGAACCAAAGATAGGACTATGGCCCCCTGCTGCAGGGGAAGAGACATTGCAGCTTACCTGAACTGATCGTAACTAATAACCCCTCAGTATTGTGCAAGACAGAAGACATTTTGCGGAAGGCATGGATTTATTTTCATACGGACTGCTATGATGTATCCTAAACCTGGTTTATCTTTTTTACTCCTCTGTAAAGTTCCTGACTTGTGGTTTCTTTGATAGAAAACACAAGCAGCTTCTTTTAAATGGATTTTCCATGATTACTTTGTAACGTTTGGGGCGTCAAACAAGAGTGTCCCCAACCTTATTATTCCCAAAATAGCAACTCCACTCAAACTCCTCATTCATGGCTGGTTCATGAAGTCCCTAAACTAATTCAATTGGCTCACATTTAAAGGTATATTTGGCTCATCTGAAGAATGGGTATATTTTATCATCTTGCACCAGCACTTACGTTAGCGTGTTTTTGTTATACAAGCCAATATTTGTGCTGCAGTCAACCTCTTTATCCCCACTATAATCCAAGCACACATATGAACATGCATACAGATAAGATTATCGGTTAAATGTTGTTGTCCTATGTTGCTTTTCAAAGCATGCCCCCGTTTTTATCAGTTGAAAAACAGAAATCAATACTTTTACACAACATCAAAGAGAAACTTTATTTTCAAGACAAGCATGCTGGCTTTTCCAAATAATGGCAGCTGCTCAGTACATTTAGAACCTTGGATCTTAATACAAACCCAATATTTCCAATAATCATGTTAATTCCTATGATTAATCAATGATGCTTCTAAATTGATATGAATACAAAATGTTGTATTGCACCAAACAGTGTTGTTTTGTAACGCTCAGTCCTGTGCATGTTGTCACTGTGGTTATTATTGGTAGGCAGGAAATGCACTATTATTGTTACAAGGACCAAAGGGAGGGAATGAAGGGCCTGAAAAAGCAGCAACAAACCTCGGTGGAAAACAAGGAGGAGGAGGAGGAGGAGGAGGGAGAAAAAGGGAGAGAGGGAATGAGTGAACACAGGACCTTTGCTTGTCATGAGAGCGGCTTATTTTCCTAACTTTAATTATGTGTCCACGATGAAATATCTGCCCAAGTAGACTGGGACATCAAAAGGGGCCTTGCTGAATGAGGAGGGGGTGTGTTGTTGTAGGGACTAAGCCATAAATCTAATCGCAGGAATCTGATCCTCTCCGCACCTGGACACATGACTCGGAAAAAGTGCCTCCGTCACAGCTCCTCTCTGGGACGGCCCTTGTTTTCTTGCTTACACACAAAGACATCCTCCAAGAAGGGGGGCATTTAAAGTGTAGGCAAGATCAGAGGAGGTGGGGGCAAGGTGGAGGAGAAATAGAGGAGGTTATGTAAAATGACACAGGGAGGGGATTGAAGCAGGAGAGGGGATGTTGGGTCTGTCTTTCTAAAGGGATAGCTTCTTATTTAATCAGAAATCCCTGGCTTGATTGTAGTACGACCCCGAGCTCATGCTTCTTATGAAAGGGAAAACTTGCACTGAATGCTTACATTGCTTTACCATACACAAACCCAATAAAAATGTATATTTGTTTTGTACTCAACGAGCCTGTGAGGAATTTATTTGTCTTTAAACCAAGCCTTCACCAGCGCTATCACATACATCTGCCCACTGACTGAAACATCGATCCTCATTATCATTCCCAGTGATTGCATGGGAAGGAGCCCCCAACGCAAGACGCTCTAATTAGAGTTTAACAACCATGGTCTCTGTCTGGCCTGCGGGAGGAGAGACTGACTTGGGAACTTGGACGTCAAGGCAGGCAGGGCTAAGCCTCTTTTCTCCCCCTCTGTCCGTCTGTCAGCTCGGCCGCTCGGTTCCCAGGCTCGAGGAAGCCTCTATCTGGGATCAGCGCTGGAGGGAACAGATGCAGGCGGGCAGGAAACAGGAGCCTGCTCCACATCTTGGCTACTATCGCAGCGGGAGGACATTCCTCATCGCAGAGGATGTAAAGGAGGAGAAGGAGGAGGGAGAGAAAGCGGGGAGAGAGGAGAGGGAGGTGGGAACATCTCTAAATTGCTTCCTGTGTGATAGCCCCCAAGCCACAAGGGGGGAGCGAGAGAAGGAGCCGATGGGTGGTGGATTTACACCACTTGGGGCTTGTGGCCATCTGCAGCGCTTGCAGCGTCCATGCAAGCCTCTGGATTCATTTAGCGGTTTGAGTGGGGAGTTAAGAGAGGGAGGTGAGAAAGAAGGGTGTGAGAGGAGTGTGAAAGGTCAACCTCGGAGGTGGCTTTTATGTGTCATGTCGTAATCTGATCACAGGAAGAGTTTGTATGAGTGTGTTGGGGGTCATGACCTTGTTGTTCAGCACTCACAAGCACACACACTTGTCTGTTAAAGCTTCAGATAATTGACATGGGGGTTGAACCTGATGTGCAGTGTTGGATTATCTCACTGAGGGGCCCCAGGAGAAAAATGAGCTGTGGGTCCCCACAGAACCCCCCCTCTCTCAGTCTTTGTATTTGTTAATGACTAATGTGTTGATACTTTATTAGGCGCCAATTTATTCTACAAAATACATGAATATATGTGCATGTACATGTAAACAATAGGTCTTAAAGGGACAGTTCACTGCCAAATCAAAAATACTTATCAATCTAAATGGTTTTGGTGTGAGTTGCCGAGTGTTGGAGATATTGGAGATGTCTGCCTTGTCTCGAATATAATGGAACTAGATGGCACTTGGCTTGTGGTGCATTTGAAAAACCCAACAGCAATGTCTCTTCCCAGAAATCATGACCAATTACTCCACAGATAATCCACAGACCTTGTTGTGAGCAGTTTGATGAAGGAAGAATTTTGTTTCTACCGCACTACACCCACCAGCCGTTATCATTGTGCAGAGGGAAGCACGCATCTACCTATGAGAGGCTCGTGCTTGTGACATTGCAAGATATAAACATTAATGGCGTCCTTCCTAGCTGAGCTGCAATGTAAGCTAACTCAGTGGTGTTCGATCAGCTAACAGTAGAGAAGGCAGACATCTCTAAAGCCAATACCTCCAATGCTTGATGACTCACACCAAAAAAATCTAGACTGATAGATAGCACTACAGGCAAGAAGAAAAATGTGTATTTTAGATTTTTGGGTGAACTGTCCCTTTAAAACTACATTGAAACTCAGGAGCCTTGTGCATGCTTCTCCTTGGGCAGATAAGTCCATTTTGGGGCAGTTTTGGGCTTTTCTAAACAGTTTTAAACAGACAGTAGTAGAGTTTACAGGACGTTAGAAAAACAAAGATGCAAAAAAAGTCACCAGCGGGACTTTAATAAGGCATGTTGCAGTTCATGATGGGGCTCTCAACTCCACCATGAACCACAGGGATGCCTAATAATATGTCATTTAAGTAAAGATATTTCCTGCCACTGCTATGCAGATGATACTCAATTCTATACCTGACTTACAGAAGCAGTGTACAGATTTTGGGGGCATTTATTGGCAGAAATGGAATACAGTATGCATAATTATGGTTTTGGTTGTGAATATATAACTGAAACTAGGAACCATTGTGTTATCATTTGCATATAATGAGCCATTTATATCTACATAGGGAGCAGGTTCTCTTCATGGAGCCTGCCAGTAGTCCAGGACGGACAAACCAACAACTGGTTCTAGAGAGGGCTTTCACATTTCTATGTTGCGTGAAGGCCTCTACAGCTTCTCTTACAGGCTTGGAAAGGCAGGGGTGAGGAAAGGGGTATTCTGCTGGTTGCCATCTGCAACCTTGCCACTAGATGCCACTAAATCCTTCACACTGCTCCTTTAAGCCTGATCATTTTTCCATTTTACATACCTACCTAACTTCTTCAAAAAAATGGCAGATAATTTCTTAAACACGGACAAAACAGATGTCAGTTCTGCCACAGCCAGCCAGCCTCGTCTTGACGGTAATGAAAGGTCTCGATTTTCTTTCCCCTGCTGTTAAATGTTCTGTGCAAAATCTGCATGGACCAGACCCTGACTCTTGACCAATATCTTGTGTGTGATTCACACTTGTTTTTTTCCCCAGTTGAAGCTCAGGCCCGTTGAGACTGAGATGATTATTCATGCGTTCATTTCATCCCGTCTCGGTAGTTGTAACTCCCTCTTCACCTGCCTTAGCAAAACATCCCTGGGTCACTTTGAAATGGTCCAAACAGCTTTTCCCTACCTTTTGATGGGGTCCTCAAAACGGTCTCGTGAGACACTGAGCTTGATGTCTGTACACTGCTTCCCCATGAAATTCAGAAGTTCATATAAGATGTTTGTGATCACTTTTAGAGCTCTGTAGGGTCAGTCACCTGCAGACACCTTAAGATCTACTCTAACACTTGTCTTTTCATATATTTGTCACTTATTTCTGTTTGTTGTTTTAACTTTTCTTCAGTCTGTATTATATTTCTGTTGCTATACATAATTTTTTTTATTGTAAAACACTTCATGATGTCAGCTCTTGAAAGTGTTCTAAAAGTAAATACATGGTAAAAAAGTGCACAAGTTGTATGATAGTACAATGCACACTGACAAACTTGGACAGGCCTGTATGATGAAGTTAGAAGAACCACTCTGCAGCGTGTCCGTCATGAACAGCGTGTCTGTCATGAGCAGAGGCAATCAAAGAAAACACAACTCTTCTGAAATCTCGTGTCAAAAACATTACTTTTATTATCTAGGATGAAATGTCCTATCAAGTACAAAAGAGAATCTCTTCGGAGTTGCCACAATCAGTTAAAAACATAGAGTACTTTTTATCTGCAGTTACGTTTCCTCAACATTACTAAAAAAAACTGAGAACTTTTCATTGATATGAATAAATAATACAAGAAATGCAATGTCAATATAGAAGTTATGTTGAACTGGTTGGTTTCTTACAAAAAAAAAAAAAGAAACTCTTTACAAGAGTTAACTGTGTCACTCTACCCCCATTCAAAAACCTTTATGCTCACAATATGCAGCACTTTTAATATAAAGGGCAATTTCACCTAAAATGTAGAGTTCACTTCAATTAAAGAGAAAAAATAGACAGTTAAAATATACAGGCGGGCTTAGTTGCTGGTTCAAAGAGTGAAAAATAAAAGTTTCTACTGCTCTAAAAATCTTTCATCTCTACATATTTGGACAGCCATAATATACAATAGAGATTACAAACAGTGGATGAAACACATCATCATCAGATTACAAAGTGACGGACATTTGTGTGAAAGACACACAAACACAGTAAAGAAGACAGCAGCTACATTATCTCTCAACTCTGCAAACACACACAAAAAAACTTAATGACTGAAACGGAAACATTTGCCTAAATTTAAAGAGTTTTTAACAACTTAAAGACAACTGTGTCTCATGACTGCTCCCCTCCTACAAAACTGATAATCACCGATTACAAAAATGTGCCCAAATATGCTAAAAATGCAGCTATAAAATTTTCATACAAACCCCACGGTACAAAGACTCCCCAGTCCCCACTCAAAGTTTACTCCCAGACATGCTGCCGCAGACCGCAACATAACTGAGTTGATGCTGAGTGGAAAAGTCCATTATCCAATTACTTAACCATGCTTTGAGGGCGAGTTGAGAGACATATGTGAGCCAACCTGTCAACTTCAATGAAATATGTTGGAAGAAGTGGCTGATAGATAAGGGGAGAGAGACTTACAGACTCAGCCACTGACAGAAACAAGAGCTTGTGACGAGACAGTGTGTGTATGGAAGGTACAGTACATGTGGGTTAGTTAAGCCTCGTAAAAGTCTCACCTTCCCTGAAGGCCTAACAGTCTCGCTTTCTCCCTTCTTGCCCTTGACCCCATTCAAAAAGGTCAAGTTTAAAAGGAGCACAGAGCTAGTTAACATTCTTCACTTGCATTTCAGAGGAACACTAAATGGTAAAAGGTCAGAGGAGGGGCAGGATGTGGTGGGTGAGATGGTCTGTCCTGGGTGTTTTCCTCTGGACATTAACACGACAGCCCTTGGACAAAATGAAGACCCCTTGAATTACTTGAGTGAATGCTGCCTTTATGTGGTGATGTTAATCCTACAATGAACTTCAGAAATCTAGCTTCAAATACAAACGGAGCATCTCAGCACCAGGCTACTGTGACAGGGAATGTACAGTGAAATGTGCCGCAGAGTGGGTTTTATGAGGCTGCTTCATGCTTCGTGCAGGGCTACGCAACTGAGGATACAGTCAAAGTAACGGTGCAGTGAAGTGTGAAAGACGGATGGTGACACTGCGCCTGAGATCTGAAAACTGGTTTGCTTCAATGGGGCTGTTTTTATCTGGTGGGGGACAAAGAGCAACGTTAGTTCCTGCAGACCCAAGAAAATGCTGCTGACTATGGAAGCCCATTTCTGCCAGTGTGATGCAAAACAAAAAAAGGTCCTGTAACTCACTGTAATGACTATCTTCAAAATAATGGGAAACTGTCTCATAATAACTCCTTTATCTCAAATAATAAGTTAACATATATATGAACTTTCTCAAAATAACGACTTACCGTAAAACTTCAATTAGTAGCCCAGGCTATTATTTGCTTAAATCACTAAAATTAACAGGCCTATATTTGGGATCGGCTTTTAATTCCTTTTTCACGAAACAGTTGCTCAGCAAAGATGGGAGATAGAATCAAATTGTTCATTTAAACCAATATGAATATTACTCTTATGGCACTCAAGGATTACAGCACCCGGCATACCGACACAACACCACTTTGTCCTGTGAAAACAATACTCACAAGTTGGATTCATTTTTATGAAAAAGATTATTTTTGCTCCGATGACCCTTATGGACTAAGGGAATATAAATTACTTACAGGGTAATCAAGGAATGTAAACATAATCTGGGGTAGCCAACAACCCCCTGTCATACATCTGAAGAACTTCTATAAAAAAAATTAAGTGCTTGGCAACCAGACCAGGCATCTAATTGAGACAGGCCCTTATATGTCAAAATACGTAGCCACATTGGCCTAGTGAAAGGGACTAGGCCTTTAAATGAAGTTTTACGGTAGTATCTCAAAATAATTACAAACTTTCTCAAAATTAATGACTTCTGACAATAATGACAATTTTCAAAATGTGAGTAATATCTCAAAATAATAACTATTAATAACTTACCTCAAAATATTAAGAAACAGTCTTAAAATAATGACTTAGTATCTCAACATAATGAGGTAATGTCTCAAAATAAGTTAGTATCTCAAAATGAGAAACTATCAAAAATAACGACTTCTGACAATGACAAACGTATCTCAAAATAATGACTTCCTGTCTCACAATAATGAGAAACTTTTCCAAAAATAATGACAATGAGAAACTTGCTTAAAATGACTTTGTATCTCAAATTAATTAACTTTCTCAAAATAATTATTATAATGACTTACTTATCTTAAAGTAATAGGAAACATTCTCAAAATAATGACTTATCTCAAAGTGATTTAGCATCTCAAAATACCAAGAGACAATACAAAGTAATTTGTTTGATATCAGTCATTGTTTTGATGTAGTTAAATAACTTTCTTTTTTAAAAATCACACTGCTGGAAATGGGCTTCCGTAGCTTTCAGGCATATAACCGTTAAATATGAGATGAAACTGAAGGTACTGTACATGGGTGTGAAGCCTGCCGTTGGTCACATGTGAAGCATAAAGTGGGCATTTTCATTTTGACCTCATGAACATTTCCATGTTGGTCTCGGCTTTAAATGGGATGTTTGTGTCGTTAAAATTTGACAGGATGAAATGAAAGTTGCACCTCTGGGTGGGAAGATCAAAGCTGACACTTTGCTATATAGGATACACAAAAATAGTGATCAGTTACAGAAAGAACACAACTCTTTTACGAGTCCGCTGCTGCCGTGACAACCGGACTGACCACTGAAAATCCAACCAGCCAACTTATCAACTTTATCTGCGTGTCCCATCTGGACCTTTCCTCTCATGGATGGGATGCACTGGTAGGAACGGCTGGTTGGGATGAAGCAGGCTGCCAGACAGGGTCCGCGGCTGCCCTGTCTCCTGGTCTGAAGGTAGGACTTCTCTGCCTTTACGTCCCAATGACACTTTGGATGAAAAGGGGCTTTTCTCTCCGTGTTGGAGGTTGGGCGCTTTGACACCAGTGCGAGCTGATTTTCAGCTGGGAGCGTGCTCTCCTTCAGAGAGGGCTCAGGTTCAGATGCAGCCTGACTTGGACCACGGGGCTTAATCATTCACAAGGCTTGTCTTTTTGACACTTGGATTTTTAGGAGGGAGCTAAGAGGCTGCTGATTGTAGTTTGTTGTTATGAGACCTACAGAGACGGGCAAAGAGAGGAGGAAGAAAACAGTTGGAAAACTTCTTGTTGTTTCCTTTTTTATTAAAAGCTTTACAATATGACAAAAATATGCACTAGGGGAAATACAAAAAAAACAAAAACATGAATTGGATGCCAGTGGGTCAGACACTTTGACGCAGACCAAGCAGCCATGTTGGTGAAACATTATCAAAGTGTGTGATGTGATGTCGGCCCAACAGTGTATGTACAAGGACTTTTTATTTTAAACTGGAGACTGTCAAGCTTGCCATATTTATAACAGGAAAGCTAAGCTACATTTATCTCCAATCTATCTTTACAGATCCTACCATTATTTCCTTTAGAACATAAAAATAGTCCTTCACAAGAAGATATAATATTCACATAAAATAACATTATACATGGGTACAGCCGATAAAAAGAAACTAATAAATGTTGCATGCCTTTTTAAAAATTCTCCACTAACAAATGAGGTAAAAATGTTCTGCTGCAGCATGTTATGACCAGTATGATGAACAGTTGTCAAATTAAAAGATAAGTTATCTGTGTGTGTGTGTGTGTGTGTGTGTGTGTGAGGAGCTGAAGTCAGATTTTACAATCAAAATCAATAGCTTTTTGTTTTATTCAAAACTAAATCTCAAGAAAGAGAACGACAAACCTCATATTTTGTCTTATATCCAACTCAAACATAAACAAAATATCAGTCATCTGTTGCAACAAGTGTAAGAAAATACATTTTCCCTTGGATGCTTTGTGTTACCAACATGGCTGCCATTATGACAGTAGAAACTTTTTTTTTCTTTCCTTGCCTCTAAAATAAAAAAAAGGATCACACCTACAGTGTGGCTTAATATATGCACTTTCTTACAAAGTTTTTAACGCTGTTTTAAACAAGTAAAAACAGCAACGTCCAGGATAGCAAATTATGTTTTTGTTTGTTTTAAGAGTGACCCCGGCACCCAGGAGTTTGACATCACAATCTGCAAGAGAAAGAGAGAGAGAGAGGGAATGGATGGTGTAAATACACGCGGGTGAAGCACATCACCGTTTTAGGCACATAGCTGGATGCAAACCACAAGACTCTATGAACTAATTAAACTCAGAGCTGAAATGCTGATGGAAACATTATTTATGTAGAGATGACACGAGCCTAAGATCTCACCACCTCCAGTTCAGGATCTGTATGTGACATTCAGAGTGTTAATATAGCAGCAAACCTCAGTCTGCTATGTACAGATAAAGTGGAGTAATGGCGTCCTGAGCAGAGGATGAAGTGTCGCTCCCCCTGTGTGTTGCTGTGGTAAGACGGTTGGGCTGCACGATTATGGCCAAAGTGATTATCACGGTTATTTTGATCAATATTGAGATCACGATTTTTCATTGTTTTTAGGGACAAAATATTTTTATTGCAAACAGAGCACTGCTTTCACTTTCATGTTGCGCTACATTCCTGCTAATGTACAAATCTTTGCATCAAAATAAGACGAGCGTACCAAATGCAGCGCGATGCTGGTATATGACAGCAAAAAGACAGGGACCTTGACACTTAAGAGGCACATGACGAAGGCTTGCCATGGAAAGAAAGACGAGAGTCAGCCTTCAATGTCCACGTTCGTATCCTATCGTAAAAATGTCGGGTTTAAACCGGGCTCGGGCTGGATTTCTTGGGCCCGATCTAAGCTCTACTTCGCAGGAGTGTAGCACCACTCTCCCGTTACCCCCTGGTTAATAACGTTAGCTCTGTCAGCACTGTTGCTGTTGATAGCGCTGTTTATGGAGTTAGCACTGTTAGCTGCTAGCAGCTAGCTCAGCCACCTCCATGTTGTGAACCATGTGCAGACCGTCTCACCCTTGACTGTGAATTATAGATATACTCTGAATGTTGCATACAGCTCCTTTAAACACACCATTAAATGTTCAGCTTGGTCTTCAGTAAATCAACAAATTGCAATACAGCAAAGGCAAATAAACTACAAGCATTGTATGTAAATATAAATCAACTTGTGGCTATAATCTTGCAGTGTGCATCCACCTACAGCAATCACATCATGCAGCGAGGGAAATGCAGTGAGGTGAGTTCAGAGGCACAACATCATAGTGGAATTATTAAGGCTTATTGACTGCTTCCTTACTACAGTGTAGGCAGGAACAGCAGTAATAGCATTAAGGCCATAATGAAAAGAGTAAAACATCGCTTTAACTGGATTTGGAAAATACTCAGATGAACAAAACAGCCCAGATCTGGCAGAGTCAAGCTCTAATTTCTTGTACTTTCCAGCCTATGTGGCACAAATCGATTGTAAAGTTTTTGCCATTTCACCAAATTGCTTATGTTGAGCTTTTTTAGTTTCAACTTACTATTCCTTAACATATGTTTTAGGAGCTCAATCTGAACTCCATTAAAACAACACAGCAGAAAATACGCCTTCGTTACACGATGAAAGCTGAAGCAGAAATGTTGTTGTGGGTGGAAAATCAGCTGACTGAAGGCTGAATGAAGATACAACCAACATGAAACTGTACAGGATCAAGGGTGTGAGTGAAAGCTCATACAGTCTGCAGGGAAAAAAAGAGTAGGGAGGGTAGGAAAAGGCATGCGTCCCATGCAGAGCCATGGTTTGCTTTTCTTTCAATGTGAACTGTGTTGGTGTTTTATGCCGATTTGTTCTCTATGGGGACAGAAGAAGCCTGCATGTTGTACGAGCATTCAGTCATGACCCCAAAACAACAGAAACAAAAATATGATTTAAATGTTTAAAGGAAGCACAAGATGGTGACCCAGGAAATCAAAGAGAAGAAGGAATTAATGAACCCCACAAGCATCTGATGTGAGAGGTTAGATTTTACTGCTCTCATTGGAGAAAGTGTATCTGCCCAACCTCCAAGGAGGTCAGAGGTTGGCGTCAGCTACACAGCTGGAACTGCTGATGACTTGTTCAGACTGACAGCCCAGATCTGGTTTTCTGGCTTGTCCAGATTGTATACAGGTTTATTTTACAAAGTGTGGACAGCAAAAAAACACACAAAAAAAACACTGACCATATTTAGAGGTGGTTTGAAATGCGCTATCAGTCGGATTTCTACAGATGTGTCTCAGTCAAGATGCTATGGCAGCATAAACTGGGTTTCAAAGTGTCACTCGCAACCAGCTAGTGCTCTGCAGATGGCACCACAGCTCTTACTGTACAGTGAAGCCAGCCATGACTGCAGCAAGGGACATCGTAATGTGTACTGGCCTGCTCTGTCACTGAGTGTGTCTGGTGTGACAGAGGAGCGCTGTACTGTGATTGTTTGGAGAAAGAAATGAGGGACCTCCATTTTTCATGCCTCTCTGTTAGGAAGCAACGTCACTAAGGTAGCTAAGTAGTTGCCGATGCCTACATCGTTACCACAGCAACCCATGCAGATATGTTAGTGATGTCTGGAGTCTCGACACACATATCTGATCTGATCACTTGCAAATAACAGCGCCGACAGTCTGTCAGATTTGAGAAACCAATGTGAAATGTCTGCAGTATGAACGTAACCTTGGTCTCTTTCTCTTCCACTGCCTTCCTTTCCCCAAAGTCACCTGCTGCCATTTTTGTGTTTCCCGATCAATGCTGACCATCATCATTATCCCCATCTTACCTGCTGGCTTTGAACCCTTTCAGTTTCTGGACAAAGAAGGTCTCCAGAACTTCGGCACACTGGTAGAAGGGCGAGTCACTGGGGTTGTAGTAGCGGCAATTGTCGAAGATTTTGGTCATGTCCGCTACGAACTCTGTCAGCTTGATGTACTCGCGCTTCTGTATCCTCTCCTCCATGGTGGAAAGGTCTAAGAAAAGGGGATTAAAGAAATATATTTGGTTAACGATTGTATGTACAGTATGTAACAGAAATGACTAGAAAAACATGGTCATTTAATCGTGAACTCTTGCCAGGGACAAACATCACATAAGCGGAAGCAGCAGATAAATATCTGGCTCCTCTAATCGACTTTGTTCCACAAATCAGCATGCCTGCTTCAAAGTAATTGCAGCTTATGTGGCATGTGTTTGACAGACATTCAAATATGTTTCCTGGGAGCACAGTTCATCACTTTATATGTGACAGCAAAAATCCAAAACCTCTGCCAGCTTTAACCTCGATCTTCTCAGCCTTCCAGATCAGTTACTGAGATCTGACCGATTTGTCATTCCTGAGGAGAGCGTCATTATCCAAGTGTCAAAGGAGTGCTTCCAAGTCGAGGTCTCCCATAAAAAGGAGCTTTCAGTGTTACTAACCTGGTTAAGTTAGAAACTGAAAAAAAAAAAAGAGTTAGCAAGGAAGCTAACAACCGAGGCTTCATATAATCTGCTGCTGCCGGTGGTTTGCTCTGCACGGCGTCCCCGAGGCTGCGTTTTAAACAAACATATCCGACTCTTAACCTCCTTAACCCCCACCCAGCTGGCCAGGGGCTTACAAACTTCATGGTCAATATCAAAGACCTCCTTCTTCTCTGTCATCAGATTTCATCTCAAAACCCTCCAAAAACTACCAACGGCTGCAGCTACACCAGCCAAATACTCCCTTTTTTTTTGAAAACCAACAAGGTCTTTTTCTTGCGGTGGAAGGGAGAGGGAGGACTAGAGTTTCCAGGACCGGGCCAACAGGAGCTGAGTGTGGGGCTGGTCCCTTTCCACGGGGAGCCCGGCAGACCCGGAGCAGCTCATTAACGGTTTGTTTGTGTGGAAGTTCAAAAAGGCCCTGCTGACGTAAGTCCCCATTTACATGGCCAGTTTGATCTGAGTTGGAGGGCTTCCTCCCGGCTGGCCTCCTGGTGGCTTGTTGCACAGTTTAAGATATAGAGAGTGGCTGTTGCTTCCAGTAACCTAAAGCAATTATGAAAAGAAAACAGCACTACTGAGGCAATTTGATCTTCCGAATAGGGATTGCTCACAATCCCAGTCTTGGTGATGTGCTGATTCACGAGTCATGGTCTTTATTTTTTCCTACATAACAGAGCCACAAAGTGCAACAGTAAGAGCATGTCGACATTAGTAAAACCAGTCCACAAAAGATGTGATGTTTTCAGTCTTTAAGAGTTCTGATTTCAGAAAATATAGCACGGATCACTGCTTTTCTTTAATATTACCTTTAATGTTTTGTTTTGGGTCCTTCAATTATTTTGTATGAAATTTTCTGGGGATGCAACATTAATGACTACTTTCATTATCAAATAATCCATTAAGCCATTTATCATGTCTGTAAAATGTCAGAAATCAGGGAAAATAGCCCAAGGTGACTTTGTCAAGTTGCTCATTTTGCTTAATAGACTGTCCAAAAAACAACAACAACAACAACAACAACAACAACAACAACAACGATATAAAGAAGAAAAGAGTGACAAATTCCTCTTCACACCAGGATAGTCCGGGGAACTCGGACCGATTGGGCTGGGAATGCCAAAAAATTTCACACCTTCATTCATCCATTGTGGGTAGCCATAAGCAACTGCGATATACAGTCCTCTGACCATACATCAATACGCACAGCACCTCCTCACTACTCTACGCCTGCCCACGAGACATTTTCCAACTTTTTCTTTATTTCTTTCTTTCTTTTTTTTTTTTTTTCCTCTGCTTCTTCCAGTTCACTGTTTGGCTTTGTTTTTTTCTAACCAAAATGCACTGCGATCTACGTCACTTCCTCTCTCTGGTTCACTTCCTCTCTTTGGTTCGCTGGATAGTCCGTTTGCATTTCCCACTGTAAACGAACCGCACCAGGGTTCACTTGAAAGTGAACCAAGACCCCCAGTTTTCAAACGGACTAGGGTTCACTCGTTTGGTCCACACCAGAGTTTGAATGAGCGTTCACACCACTCCAAATAAACCGAATTATCTGTGGAAGTGGACCAGGGTTTGTTTAAAGCAGACCAAATAGCACCAGTGTGAATGTGTCCTCACATTCATACAGTTAATTAGGGATGCACCGAAATGAAAATTTGTGGCTGAAGCCGAAGCCGAATATTATTAACCGCTTGGCCGAATACCGAGTACCGAATACCGAATATCATTGTTTAGTTTTTCATTAGTTTTTGCAGATGAACCCCCTCCAGATTAGTGTTGTCACGGTACCAAAATTGGATCCCACTGTGCGATACCAATGAAAATATCATGGTTCTGAGTAGTATCAGGATACCACAGCGAAAATAAGGCAGATGTGCCTTTTGTCATTTATTAAAAGATAAATCACTTTTCTATTATAGGAGACATCAATGATATTTCAATGGAATAAATTACTTATTGACTTATTCATACTTCAAAAACAGCATCAATAAGTGATTAACATAGGGGGGATCAAAATAAAATAAATAAATAAAATAAGAATCAACCAGCCACCCTCCTCCCCTGCCAAGTAAAGAACAGTCCCTTCATAAGTAATGAACAGTCCCTAAAGTGCGGTGAGGTTTGTGGGCTGTTACTGCCAGAAAGAGTAATGTGAACGGCTCGTTTCTCCTCTGACACATCACATACCTGTGTTCGGCTGGCTCGGCTGTTCAGGTACTTTTGGGCAGTCATGACGCCAAGAAGAGGATATTATTGGAACCGACTTCTCTGTCGCCGGTAACGGTAAGCCGATGGCCGCCGTATTTGACAGGAATACATTACTGTCTGTGTCTGTGACCCCCGTTCAACCCACAATCGGTGGGATTCGCCTTTCGTTTCTGCTGCTGGTTGAAATCTGTAGGCTGCTTGCACAGCGTGCTGAATGATTTAAGCCTATTTTGCTTGCTCAAAATTATTTTTAGTCGCAAATGCGAGTACCGTGACGGACGGATCGCCACACTGCCGACATTTTATTCCGCCCGTCACGGCAAGCTGTTTGATTGCGTTATCAAAACACGCCGCTATTATTCGGCCTTGCTTTTAACGTATTCCACCGAATACCGAATGTGTGTTTTTTTGCAATATTCGGCGCATCCCTACAGTTAATATTTGGTATTTTACCTTGATAAATGACTTAAGCAGTAATTTGATTATCAGAATCCTTGAAAGATCATTTTTTGCACTGAAATGTCACTGAAATAGATGCCAAGGGCCGAAGCAGCTTGACTCGCTGACAACTGTGCTGCTTTGCCATTTAATGTCTCACAGCATTGTTCCTGAGGGTTTCTTCCACAAATACTAACTAAAAAAAAAAAGGACTTTGAACTGAAGTAAATAACGTAGAACACGTAACATTTGTATGATACTTCAGATTTGTATAGAATTTCTAGATTTTTTTCTCATTGATATGCACTTTGGCTGACAAGGGCAAACGAGCTACAACGACCAAAAACATTTCCATTTCCAGCATGTTTCAGTTGTTGTATTTGTTTTGGACTTTTGTATGTGTTTGTGATTAAGCATCATTTGTTAAGCTGCAACCTGTCTCTCCTCATGGAAGTGTTTTGTGCTGTTTGCCTGCGTCAGCCAACGTACAAAAGGCTATCAAAAGGAAACAGTGGAGAAAAAAAGTGAGCAAGTCAGTTATAATACTCAGAAAAAAAGAGGGGAAAAGTGAGAACATTTAATATGCTCAATATGTGCACACATAAAAGCTCTCACTGGCATAAAGAACACAGAAAAGGCTCGGCTCCAGAGTAGGATCAACCCAAACAGGACTGGAGGCTAATTCCTTGCGTACAGCAGTTGGAAAACATTCAATCACAAACCTTGTTGTCAGTGGTGTGTGTGTGTGTGTGTGTGTGTGTGCGTGTGTGTGCTTTTACACTTTTCCTCCACTCACCCATTGGTTCCTTAATAACCCTGTAGTAATCTGGGGCGTCGTTTGTGTCCACTGGCTCCAGGAACGGCCATGCCATTTTATGTGCCTGCGGAGGAGGGAGGGGCCGAGAGGGAGAGATAAAGAGAAAGACAAGACACTTGAGAAAGCTGAAACCGATGAAGAAAAACAAACAGCACCATGAAAATGACACTGGAAGCAGGTGGGTCAACACAGATGTTCTCTCTTACTTTCTTCCACACTTCCATCTCTCTCACACATACACAGACTGCTGGAAAGAGGAAAAGGAGAGAGGAGGCAGGAGGAGAAAAGAAAGGGAAACTAGAAAAAAAATGCAGAGGCCAGGCAGCTGTCCAAGTAGCACTCTGGGGAGATGAACCCATCAGATAAGACCGACACAGAGGACTTTTGTTTGCTGCTCTTACACTGTAGTGGGGCAACGAGGAGCTGTGTCACTGTTCGCTCTATCACTTATAATAAAACTACCACTACAGTGCTGCTGCTGCGTCAGCTACTGCTTAAGGTGTCCAAGTACCTGCAGAGTAAATGTGCAGTGATGGCGTGGAGAGTAAACCTCCCCAAAATTCAGATTACCCACTGTTTTGGTCAGCATTGTGTTATAAAAACGTAACATAACCAGGGATACCAGGTAAATGAAATGACCTTAACTAGCTTGACTGTGGTACAAATATTTTAATCACTGCTCTTAACCGTACACACACACGTGTTTGTGCAGCTACAAAAATCTGCTCACCTGTAACGAACGCAGGATTCTCCGCAGGCCCTCGTAGTCCTTGTCAGTAAGCGGCGTGAAGACCGTCATGGCGTCCTCCGTCGACTGACACTGTGGGCACACGTACTCGTCGATGTGGTTGGCCTCACTCTGCAGGATGCCCACACAGCGACCGTGGTACCAGTTCTGACACCGGTCACAGCCGATGTAGAACCTGGGAAGATGGAAAGTAGTTTAACTTGTGATGTAGGGTACTCTACATTTCAAAGTGCTTTATAAATAAATAAATTGTTGTTAACAATCAAGAAAAAGAGACGATGGTTAGACAGGTGGGTTAATGTACAGGAGCTGTAGTTATCTCAGACAAACACAGGACACTTTCTTCTGCTTCTTCAGCACCTTGACTGTACGCCATCTAAAGTTTGTATCTGGTCAAACAATATCTATGCTTTTGATTCATGTCTGAGCCCCATTTTAACATCACATTTCACTGCTCCATTGCATCCCTGTGTGCACCACAATGCTCAGAAAGCTCACACTGCATCAGCTTGCTTAGCTAAATAACACAGTAACGGAACCAAAAATGATTTGCAGCGTGTTGCTGTATCGCCTCTCATGTGAACACAGCATAAGGCACACAAACACAAACACATGCTCATGCAGCTCCTTACTGGGACTCGTCGTACGGCGTCTGACAGATGCAGTACAGCTCCTCTGTGCTGCCTTCCTGACCTCGTTTACACTCCACACAGATGTAGTCGTCCATCTTCTTGGCCTCCTTCTCCGTGATGCCCACACAGTCTCCGTGATACCAGTTGGTGCACAGGTCGCAGCCAATGTAAAACCTTCGGAGAGAAAAAGGATACAAAAAGTGTTGTCACTTTGTCTAACTGCAGGAGACACCGACTAGTGTACAGTTTGTCAATAAATATAACAAACTTTATTCTGGTTTTTAAAACATTAGTTTTAAATCAGGTTGTCATGTAATAGATTACACTCGTTTTTATGTTTATGTTTCCACTACATTTGTACTTTTCTTTGTGTGATGTGTGAAGTGAAGTTAAAAAAAGGAACAGACTGACAGAAAGGCAAGATGCAGGAATAAACTGTGTTTTTTGGGGGTGTTTGTCCTCTGGTACGTGACTGCATTGATGCATTTAGCAAATAGTTTTCACTTTTTTTCCCCTGTTTTTACTAGTCAGGAAGTGGCTGCATAGGTGACGTTTAAACATCAACTTTGAACGGAATTCCATCCCTCATCCTAATATTGATTCTACACCCAGTGCTTGCTTACAGGCTGAATGAATGTGCTACACTTGCTGCAATCTGGAGGCTTGTGTTTGACAGTAAATTCTACCCTTATAGTTTCTGGACCACTGCAAAATACAACTTTAGAAGCTGGGACTTTCTGGTAGGCAGGGACCAAAACTTGGGGCCATTACATTTTCGTTACTGAGGAATTCTCTATTTAAGTCAGTTTTTTATTGGCTTACTACTACCACACCTACCATCTGGGTCAATAGTATATTAATTAGAGAGTACTCCAGAGAGCATCATCATACTTGGTCTCGTCGTAGGGCGTCTTGCAGATGCAGTAGAGCTTGGTATCCTTTTTGCTCTCCTTGGTGCTTGTTGTCGAGATCATCTTCTTTTTCTTAGACTTGGCTGACGTCGCCGTCTCCCTCTCCTCTTCCCGTTTCCTTTTGTGTGTGGAGGTGACGCTCATGGTGAGGTGGTGCTGAGAGGTGATGCCATGCGTGTGTGCCAGAGTATGCTGTTGCTGGTTGTGGGCGGCAGCGGCGGCGGCGGCTGCAGCCTGGGCAGCCTGTTGGGCTGCAGCCTGAGCTCTCTCTTTCTCCCTTCGCATCCGCAACAGGTCCCTCTTTAGCTCCTCCTGAGGAGTGTCAGGACAGGACAGATGGGGTTAAAAAGGGGTGGACTGCATGTTTAAAATTTAGATTCTGTCATTTATGATTAACAATGTTTCAAAGGAGCATGCTGAGTGTGTGAAGCTTTATGCATTCTTCTCCTTACTGTTTTTGTAGCTGCTTGTTTTGAAAATGTATAAGTTGGATGATATTTGAATGAACACAGATTACGCTCCTTATTTTTCTGCTACCTCTCTCCCTGCCTTCGTACCTGGGCCTCTAGCTGCAGCTCCTTGTCGAGAAGCGCCCGCTTCTTCAGGATCTCCATCTTGAGGCTCTCTTTGTGCCGGTAAAGAAGCGAGGAGAGCTTGCTGGCGTTGGCCAACCTCCTTTTTGCCTCGACCACCTCCTCCTTCTTCCTCCTCTTGGCCGCCTGCCTCTCATCCTTGTCTATCCGGTCTAGGATGTACTTCATTACCTGGTTGCATACAATCATCCTGGACAGACACAGACAGGAGAAAGGACGATGGGAAAGGAATTAATTACAGACTTATGTCCTCCTGACCTTTGAAAAGTTATAGGACCATAAATGCATATTGTCAAGAATAATGGAGCGCTGTATATTGCGAATGAACAGCTCCTATAATACAGTAATGTACGTATAGTCTCGCCTTCAAACACAGGTCAAGAAATATCCAGTCTAATGAGGACCCATGTGAAAAAGGGCTGTGGCCCATTCAGGGTATTTTTAAGGCATAAACTGCACATAATACTCCTGCTGAGAGAGGCGGATGAAAGAGCAGGGAGGGAAAGGATTATCACATATCTGAATCTTGAATTCAGAAAGTCAGTACAGTCGAAGTCACAGAGGAAGAAAGTTATCCCTCTGATACACCAGTGGGCAGGATGGAGTATTAATCCAAACAATGCCTCAATGTTTCAGCGAGTGAGACCTGCACAGCTATTGGCTACTTCAAAAACGCGAACATTGAAACTTTCCACATGTACGCAATGGCGGTGTGTGTCAATGAACAATGGAGGTATTTCTCTCAATGCATGTCCTTGAGGTATTCTGGTGAGTAAACTATTTAACTACAAAGTCCAGGGTTTGACTGAGACTTTTCTTATATCCCATCCCTATCTGCCTCGAAATCTTTCCCTTCTCTGATGTGAACTAGCAAACAAGGGCTGAAATAAAAATTGAACTGCTTTTCCCAACAACTTCCAAAAGTACTGCGTCGACATGCAGAGGGAATAGATGGTGTAGCTTCCAAAAAAACAGTTGCAACTGGCTGCAGACTTGACAGACCAGTCACATAATTACACAACATAGCCTTTTCAGTCACTGAACCTAAAAGCGATGCCGTTGTGTCATCCTCCCTGTGAGAACCAAGCAGTCAGAGTTACTGGGCCACGTGTCTCACAGATGTTAGAGGGATGTTTGGTTGTCCAGTGTTTATTTGTATGAGACTCTGTGCTTCAGTAGCATGGGAGTGGACGTGAGGGTTGGAAGAGAGGTATGGTGAGAGATGGGCAGATAGATGACGACTGAGAAGCCACACCGCTCATGTAAACATGGGAAAGGGAGGAAGAAAGGTCATGTGTACAAATTCAAGCAAAGTAAAATGCCCATGGGGATTCAAAGCGTGTAGAGTGTGTAGAGTCCTATACTGTGTGATGACACAACTTCCTGCAAATCAAAAAGGAAACTACAAGAAATATCAAGCAATTTAGAAGAGAAAAAAAAAATTGGACGATACTGTAGAAACTCTTCACAAACATTTGACGAAACTAGACGTCAGTATATTACAGTAAATCAAGATATTTCATGGCTCTGTGGCTCCTGTATGTTCACTTGTGTTCGCTAACATTCACAACTAACATAGAAAACTGTTGGTTCATGTTCAGCGCCAGAAGGCTGTGTTCAGTGCACGTTTGTGTGAATAACGCACAAACACGCTGGCTGCTGAGGTCAGAGATGGGCCGCGGTTCCTAAAGCGTGTCCACTGAAGTACACACTGCAAATGCAGCGTGAAAGTGGAGGAGGCTAACGAAACAGTACACACAAACACACGCATGCTGATGTCAGAGTTCCAGGTTGTTACTGACCGAGCCGTGTTCTGAAGGAAAAGCGAGAGAAAGAAGGATGACATGAAGAAATGGAAAAAAGGATGAAAAATAAGTGGAGAGACAGACAACAGACAGAGCTGCTGTAGTGATGTCACGGTAGTCTGGGTTTGGTATTTCAGGTTTGTGTGAATGGGTACAGTGTTGACACACCGTCTGTGGACATAAACACATGGTTGTCAGGGTTAACTGTGGGTCAGAGTATACTCTACCTACGACATATAAAACAGGAGGGAAGCCTTTCTAAACAATCCACTACTAAGACTTCTATTATACAGATTGTGTTTTTGTTTTGATGGTTGTAGTGGTCCCAACTTTACTTAGTAGTGTCACAATACTACAACTTCTAACTTTGATATTATACCTTGAAAAATATCATATCAATATTTCATATCATTTTCGGTAACACAGGGAAAAATTGACATGGCACACGGCTATAACATGACAACAACGACTTTTCCTTTCTTTGTTAGTAGCAGAGAACGGCCGAATGACTTTAGTAAATATTAACAATAAGGGAGAGAGTGAAAGCACAGCTGGTACCGGTGGATCAATACTGCAGAAAAAATGCGCCTTTTTCAAGGTTAAAAGTAGGTGAACATAAAATTTTGACACAGTGGGTCTTAAGAGAGTTAGAAAGTCTCTTGGGCGCTACAGTACCTGGCCTTCAGGAAATAACAACTGGTCTTGACAAAGCAGTGTCAGTACACCAACAGTAGTACTTGTCAGTGGAGTGATAACAGCTCAAAGGCAGAATGAGGAGGATTTTCCTAAAAGCAATCTATACAATCATATGAAAATAATCCAGCACAATCATCATATGATCCACTAGATGTGTTTGAGGCCTGGCAGTGTCTGTTTCTTTTATTTTGCTGTATTCAGGATGCTTCTGGGCATCAACCTTTGGTCACCTGCCAATATCAGCGCATATGGTGTGAGGGCGGGACTCTATAAAAACGTTATAGCAACATTCCAGATCATAAGCATGTGTCCAGGAGAAGCCAGGGAGGAGTGGCCAACTTTGAATTTTGTGTTTATAAACTGAAACCCACAAATCCCACTCCACCGTATGTACACCGTATGTACTCAGAGGGAAGCTGCTTTTTTTTTTTTTTTATCTTACAGTGGAAACAGACAAGGTTTTGCTTTAACTTATCATTATGTAATAAATGCTAACTGCAAATGCAATGGCTACTGAATAATGACACCATCACTTTAATCTCACTTTTATTGTGCAGTGCTGTCTGCCACCGGGTACAATATTCTGGGAAAATGTAGGTTCAATTTATGACACAAAAGAAGTGCCTCAACCACTGCACAATTAAAACAGGAGGAGGACAGCACTTTTGTTTTCCCCAGTAGCTATCGGTAGCTATCCCCATTTACCAAAGAGTATCACTGTAAGGACTTTGCATCTTTACTATCCCCAGTAGTGGAAATGCAGACACTGGAACAACTGAAGTAATTTTGGGAAACTGTGATAGTTGCTAGGCTTTGAAAAAATGAGAAAGCAATCCAGTTGTTTTTGAGACAACCTGGTGCCAACAATACCACTTGGAAACACTAGGGAGGAAAATGTTGTCTGTTTCCACTTGAATTATTTGGCAAATGATGCCAAGCTAATAGACTTTTTATAATATAGTGCTGCATCCCTACAAATTGGTGTAAGGTTTGAGGGGCCTTGTGTGATTTTATTGTGCAACTCCTCTCATTTATACATCTTTGTGTTCGTGCTTGTAGGGTCACAGTGAGTGCATGCAGCTGTTGGTGGTTACACACCCAAAAGTTCCCACGCTGTGTAGTACCTCCCAACGTGGTGTTTGGATAACAGTCAAATGGAAGAGGGGAGAGGACAGTGTACAGGCGGCCCACGTGAGATCCATATGATCAGAACATGGGTACATAAGAACTGAACGAAGAATAAGTGTCCTACAGATTATGACTCTAAACATAATTTCTGTGCTACTTTCCATGTCTATGGTGTGCATGCTCTTTTCCTTCTTGAAATGACACCTTTGAATGCATGCAAAATATCATACCTATAATCTCTCTTACAGAACCAACCCAACACACACAGAGTGACAACTTCTGGACACAAACCTCTGATTCTCTTCTCTCTCTGCAGGCGTCATTGTCTTCTTCTGCTTCAGGTGCTCGATCACAGCGTTTTGCTTCATCACCACCTGAAACACACCCCGCAGGAAGATGTCAGAACAAACTACATGTTAAGCAAGAGCAAAGATATTTATGGTGTGAGAGGAAACTGCTACAGTGAAGCAGAAAAAAAGAGTGGCAAAAGTACAAAATGAAACAAAAACATACAATCACCTGGACTTTGTGACAACCCTTTGTGTATTTAGTGATGTTTAATGTGTACTACAAATATCTACAGCAATGGACCAGACAGTATAGTGTGTCAAATACACACAGGGACAGGTGAAAACACACACACATAAGCACACAGTAGTAGCAGTGGAATTAAGCTCAACAAACAGAGACAGGGCCTGAGCTGTAAAAACAAACGCAGCCTTAGTGGAGGGTTGGAGGATGGTGACTGTTTATGTACTGATGGCAGGAAGAGAGTGAGCCTTGGACAGAGACGGATGGCCTGGCTCCGATGGGCGCCTGAGCAAGCTCACACAGACACACACACACACACACAGACATACACACACACCTGTTTCTGAATGATGTCGCTCTGGCTGGCTGCGTTGAGAGCTTGCTCTCTCTTGGCCTCTGCGGCTTGTCTCTTCTTCTGCTGTTGCTGTTCTCTGAGCTGCTGGATTCTCTGCAGCTGCTCCTGGACAGAAGCTGCCTGGATGGTCACTACGTTCCCAATCTGTGCAGACAGCATGGTGTGAGGAGGTATACAGTTTGGATTACTCTGTCTAAATGTGTGAAACAGTGCACAGAACATTTTCTGATTTGTTTTCCTAAAAGGACCAAAACCCTTAAACAAAGTCCTTTGAAGGTGATCTAAGTTAGGGTCTGGTTTCGAAGGCTTGCTGCACTACCTGTCCTCCCTGAGCTGAGGTGGTGCCGGTCTGTTGTATCTGGATAGGAAGCTGCAGTTTGATGTGCTGTGGCAGTGAGCCTCCACCCTGCTGGGCCTGCAGCTGCGCCAACACCTGCAGTCACAACACAGAAGATACACAAATTTAACAAAGCTGAAAAGACAACCAGGGTTGTTTTGGATTAGTTAGATCACACTGTCAGCCTAATGTCACCTTTCATTTAAAAGGGCGCCACCTTAAGAATAGCTGGATCTATTAAATTAGCAGTTCATAGCATGACCTAGGTTTTATAGTTTGAAGTCTGCCGGACTCTATGTGGCATCACCTGAGCAGTTGCTAAGTTGTTCAAGGTCATCTGAGCTACAGTCGTTTTGGGAAGTGGAGTGACTTCGTAGCTGACAATGTATCATAGTGTCTCTTTGCTAATCATACCTGTACCTGCTGCTGCAGTCCAGACATACTGATGAGCTGGGGCGTCTGCTGCAGCTGCAGCTGGGCAGTTCCTCCCTGCGTTTTCACCTGCAGCGAGGTGGGAGACTGAATGGGCATGTGAGCCTGCGTCTGAGGGGGTAGCTGGCCCTGCGGGGTGGCCGACGAAGGGGTGCTGGTGGTGGCTAAGGGGATCGCGCCTGCCTGGACGGGGGCGGCAGCCTGCTGGGCGGGCTGGGCTGGGGTCTTTGTGGAGGTGGAGTTGGGCTGGCCTGGGACTGTGGTGGCTGGAGAAAAAGAGAGATAGAGGGTCAGAGGTGAGCAGGAGAATGTCATCGTTAAAATGTCGCCCTCATTGTCTGCAGTTTGAGAGTTTGTCTGTCCAGTGATCAGTGCTTGTTTCTTGTACCTGTGCTTGATGTGGGTGTGGCAGCTGAGGCCAAAGGGGTGAAGAGGAAGCGCTGCACCTGGCCGTTGGGCAGCGCTGCCTGCATTAGCTGCTGACCGGGTCCTGGGATGACGGTGACCCCGTGAGGTATGACCTGCAGCTGGCCGGTGGTCTGGCCCTGTCCCTGAACCATCACCGTCAGAGCCTGCTGGGTACCACTGACACCAGCCTGCCGATCCACACCTGACCCAGCCTGCTGCTTCTACGAGAGGTAGAGAGGAGTAGGTGAGTCACACTGTACCTTCCAGTCTTAATACAAATGAAACTGCCTTTGGTAATAAAAGGTGGATACATCCCATTATCCAAAGCATAAATGAATGATAGTTATCCCATTTTCCCCCACAAAGTCTCAAACCTTGTTTCAGATTGGTAAAAGTGTTTGTAGCTGTTGGCTCCACCACAGACGGGGGGCTCTGTCGCTCACAAGCTTTTGGAGAGTTTCCCTTTGTCCTCTAAGAGAACTTGAGCTGGGTCATGAACTGTTGCTGGGATGTGGTTATAAAGCCCATTAAACCGTATATTTGATACTGGGGTCTTTGACTTTTAAAAGCAAAATTGTTTTGGTAGAAATTTTTAAAACTGAACTCCCGAGAACCTAAGTAGCCTCGACATTTCAAAATTAAGATCATACGTGTTCCATTTCTGTGGAGACATGGACGTCCACACAATTTATAATCATCCTTTCATGCTGAGGCTAAAATAATACTTGTTATAGTTCATATCTTTGAAAGATCAATGAATTAATCTGAATACTTCCCCATTTGAATGTCTTTTTCCTCTTACTGTAATTAAAGGAAAACATGTGGAGAAATACTGTGTACAAATCTTACACTAAGACTGTCCAGGAGTGTACATGTCTGATATGATCAAATAATTTGTATAACAAGTTACAGGCCATGGTATCCTTTATTTTAAATCAAATTTCATTGCTATCTGGGCAGTGTGACACAAGACATCTGGGAATTTTCGCTGTCCTTCACTAACCTGTGTGAGCTGGGTGAGCTGCGCCAGGGTGAGTTTAACCTGGCCTTGCCCCTGCGCCCGCGGGGTGCCGGGTGGTGTTTGGCCTGCCGCCTGTCCAGCCGTGGTGGGGCTGGCTGCCCCCTGGCCGGTAACCGTGGCGACAGGGCTGGCACCAGATATTGCTGTGGAAACTGCCTGGCCACGAATGATCTGCGTCACCACTTGCTGTCCACCCTGACCTGGAAGAGAAAGGTGAATAAAGATAGTACTTTTAACTAGAGTTTCATATGTGCAGACATTAAAGGTCCCCAATCTGCTCCGGACAGCTGTTGTAGTTTCAGAATTTAGCAAGAGGAGGGAGATTACACACTCACAGACACCCGCCCATGCACTGATTTACAAAGAGGGCATGAAACAGTCCCATTTTAGGTTGTTTCTAGACCTGCTGCCAGTGTGCAAGGGTTTACATTATCAGTTTTTTTAATAGGGAAAATCTGTCGCAGTCTGACATATTTAAATGTCTTCTGGTCATAATGGAGATAATAGGAGAAAAGGCCTATAGCGAATGGAAATTATTTCAAGTCAACTGCCGCATGCCGTAGTTAAAATGTTGTGAGCCAGATAGGCCTACATGTATTTTTTATTCAAATAGTTTTTATTCTTTTTGATTTTATCTGATAAAATGTAGGTCTAAAGCTGAAGGAAATTCTTTGCATTTGTGTGTTGCACCAAGAAACGTAGGCTAGCGTCATATCTATCCAGTTTTAAAATAGCATTACCATATATGTAAGTCTATTCAATTTGGATTATAAATCAAAAGAAAAAAATATGAATCTACATGCCATGATGATGTCATACTTCATATAGCCTGCCTATCAATTGCTTTTTAAGCTCAATAAAAACAGATGATATTTGACTGGAATTTTTCCATTGAAATCTTCCAGGAGATGTGGGCGGGCACCACCCTGCAGTGTGCAGTATTTCTTTAAGGTTTTCCAACTGAAAAGAAGTCAAACTCTCACAAAGAGTGCATTACCTTGTTGGACCATGAGGGGTGTTCGGAGTATCGTCTTTCCCATTGGTCCTGTCTGCTGGATCGGTGTTCGGATCACTGTCATGCCTGGACGGATCTGACCACCAGCTGCCAGTACCTAAAAGGATATATTCATGAAGATATTATTAATTGTTTGCTTCAACCCAGCGTCTGAAAAGGTGCAGAGGGGCGCACCTGGAGCTGATGAAAAATTATTCATTATATTCTAGAAAATTATGTACAGAGAAAATGGAGATATAACCAGCTCTATAAAGTTTAAAAAGTACCAACAGCACAGGCTACAAAATCAGTAATGTGAGAGCTTTTTTACAAACATAGTAGAAAATTCAATGAAAACGAAACAAAGCAGAAAGCAGATAATGTACAGACTACAGCTGTGATCACATAAGGGATGAACACACTAAGTCAAAACAACTCTATAATGACTTCAGAGCAGGGAGAAGGCGGTTGTACCTGTTGCTGGGAGCCTGGGGTATTGGGCCTGATGTTGAGCGTGGTGGTGCGGGGCTGGAATGTGGTGTAGGTCTGAGCACCGCCTGCTGTGCTGGAGGGAATGATACCCAGCACTTTCTGCTGAACCACACCTGCAGAGAAAAGAGAAACAGAAAGATACCAGAGTGAACAAATGAGAAGAGAGAGGCATGAGGAGAGGGGTGGGGCGAAGTCAAGGTTTCCCAGGAAGCAGCCTGTCAATTTTAATTATCAGTCAAGACAAGAACATAACTGGTGGAAAGATGAGGAAATGACAAGGAAAAACTTAAAGTGAAGTTAAGTAAGAGACAGAGAGAAAAATGCTGCAAGGAAGGGACAGTTTATCTACGAGGGTAGTTTAAACAAACAGACGTGTGGTTTAAAGATACAATTTTAATTGTATTCTCACAGGACTGCTTGTAAGCTTATATTTTTAGAGATCAATGATGTTTACAAGTCAAATACCTGCCTTTTACTACATCAAACACATCCACCAGCACGTTTGAAAAAGCTTAAACATCGTAATACAATTACTGATGTGAAGCAGCGGCTACATGTTCGCGTGTCACAAGCGAGCAGTTGTACAGAAGTCCTGCATTGATACAACTCAATACATTATTTGTGGGCTTCTCTCCTTGCTCGATGGCCAGCTTTTGATCACAGCAACGGTAAATATTAGTTGAGCAGGTAAACAAAATCTTCAAAGGCTCACTGAAAGCTTAGTTGGGTTTTCCCCAACATACCTGAACCCCCCTGATAAATTATGCATGAGTTCAGATCCTACTTTTTAACTTTAACCTGACAAAGGGAGCGTTTCATATTTGTTCGCCAGGCTCTGTGCCTTAATGAGCTCACGTGAAGCCAATGGCAGAAATGGAAACCATGAGAGTGTCGCTCTTTTTCCTCCTGCTGCCTTCTCGCTGCGGTTTTTCAACCACAACCGAGCAGGTAAACCTATACATCAAGGGTTTCCCTCTTCAAACAGGAACGTTAAAACCGGTCGTAAGACCAGGGGAGTAGCTGCTCTAGTCACACACATCAAACACGCTTTTCTATGGGCTGGCTGTTTGGAGAGGTCGGGGAGTTGGGACTCCGGTGAGTAGAGAGGTCCACTTTTATTCAAAAAGACGGAGGGAAAAAAAGAAAAATGGAATCCCGCTATAGAGGCCTACCTGTCTGGGAAGCAGACCTCAGGGTAAACTTGTTTTCCTGCCTAACTTCCTTAAGCCCTTCCAAAACAAACAGGGCGCCCAACAGTCATGCTGGATAAATACACATGTCCATTAAATGGTTACACTCCACCTGAACTTAGTTTCTCCTTCATGGTAACTTCAAAGGGAAGAAAAATCACTTTCTTTGTATGCTCGGTGAAAATCATTCTCTTCATCTGATGAATGCAAAGATTTATTTAAGCAAGTCTGTATTAAATGATACATTTACTGTATACTGAGATGCTATTTTTAGTGCCATCATTATTGCATCATGTTTAAAAATTAACATATCTTCAGTTCTCTCCACATTTTTCTGTTACTCAGCTTTTCATAAAGGATAAAACTGACTTGTTGTTAAAGCTGTAAAAGAGTTTAAACCTGTGAATCCAAATCAGTTGGCTGATCTGTGGGTACAGCTTAGAAAGGTTCCTAAATTTCCAGACTAACCTCTCCTATCGGATGTTGTTCTGGTTCAAATGCCACATTTGAATTTCAAAATCATCCTGTGCACGCAGCATGTAGTCCAGTAATTGATTTAAAGAAAGCTGAATCTGACCTCTGTAACCCACATGAGAGCTGTCAGCAGCTTTAAATGGAACACGTCAACATGACAGACCACCTCTACCGAGTGTTGAGCAATATCCATCATCCAGTAATTTGACAGGACCACAGACAGGCCAGGTGGTGCTCAGTACAAACCATCGTCTCATCCCTGCGGTGTCAATATTGACGCTGCCAAAAGTTGAAAAGCACCTCTCTTAAGATAGTACAATCCTGAATCTGCAGGGCTGAATTTAGAACTTCAGACTACACAAGTCTACCATCCCAAAAACCATCCAACCAAAATAACAGCTTTCTATTAGATTACCATGCCGACGGGACACAGCCAGACATGATGTGCCACTCCAAACTAAGCTGCTGACGCATGAGGTTGGCACATGGCGGGCACCACAATGGGGCTGGTGCAGACCACGCTGCTACAGTAGCACAAAACACAGCGAGTAGCTGACTCCTTCTGAAATGGTCGCACCTTTTACATTTGTGCAGCTGGAAACAGATGGAACAAAAAGCTTAAAGAGGACCTTTTATGCTTCTCTGTATTTTGCTTTCCATCACAAGCTGCTTTTCTGTAGCTTGTGATGGATTACTTTATATGGTTACCTGCTCCATGCATGTCATTGCAAGTGTTTATATTAAATACACCCTTACTTGCGGCTACATGTCAGCGTCAGGGAAACATAAACTTGGTTGCTGATGTCCTTGAATTCGGATCATATTCCTGCTGGAGCATTTCCGGTTGTGAAGAATTTGGTTTAAAAGCTTTAATTTGTGATTTTCCATGGTTAAAAAGTACAACTTTTTTCTCTTAGAGTCATTCCTTGGCTGCAATGACGATTCAGATATGCATCTAATGGCATTTGCAATCTACTGTGGCACAGTCAATCACTGCTCGTGAACTGCTGCCAAACTGTCAAACTAGGCAGCTCTGCTCAGATATGAATCAAGATCCTGTAATTGGATTGCCTATTTTTCACCTCAAATGTTTTCAGAAACATATTTTAGTGTACTGTTTAGCTGTGATTGACACAGTTGACAGCTGCAGTACAGACTCCTCGGCTCTGATTGGTTGCTTATTTTGACATGCAATAAGGCCATCAGAAGTGCTACAATATATTCAATAAAACAAAATGTTTTAGGATGAATCTACAACATCACTAAAGGACAAACTCGCAAATTAAAGCTAACAGGGAATCACTGAACTAATCGGGAACGTGAGTGATAATTCTGAGGTCTGAACCTGGCTAAATGAAGTGCCTGATTTCAAGCATGTAAAGAAAAATATGGCTGCATTAACACCATGGCCAAACTAACTGTGACAGCTGTGTGACTGATTCAGTGAGGCCAGTGTGTTTGGGGCGGCAGTAGCTCAGTCCATAGGGACTTGGGTTGGGAACCGGAGGGTCGCCAGTTCAAGTCCCCGTCCGGACCAAAATATGGAGCGTGGACTGGTAGCTGGAGAGGTGCCAGTTCACCTCCTGGGCACTGCCGAGGTGCTCCTGAGCAAGGCACCGAACCCCCCAACCGCTCTGAGCGCCTGTCATGGGCAGCCCACTCTGACATCTCTCCACTTAGTGCATGTATAGGTCCTGTTTGTGTTCGGACCTGTGTGTAATTGACAACAGAGTGAAAAAATTGAATTTCCCCTTGGGGATTAATAAAGTATGTAAAATTAAAAAAAAAAAAAAAATTTAATAAGGCTGAACACTTGAGCCCCATAGTTCTGCTAAGATGTGGCCCTTTAAACCGACCGTCTACTTGTGTCCTTGGCTCACTGACAGTGGCAATCAAGGACAGAGGAATGTCTAATTTGTGTCTAATAGGGAGACTTCAAAATATTTGGGCCTGCGGTCGCTGGCACCAGTAACATTTGAAATGAGTGAAGACAGGCTCAGTACTTCTACAGCGCTGTGCGCGTGGTTGGCATGTTAAATTGCTTACAATGGCATCCAATTAATGAGCCAGATCTAATTTGGCTCCTCTGACACCTTTGAAACGTCTCAGCTGTGGGTCCGAGGTGAAGCAATGAAAACACAAACATACATGCATCCCCAAACTGTGGTGGATGGAAAGAAGAAACGTCTACACACTGAATAAATGTAATTTGTGCCCTCCGTCTGCCTCAGAGGTATGACTTATTAAAACCCGCCGTACCTCCTTGTGAAGTTGGCACGTTGACTGTGACGATCTTGCTGTTGGCGGGCAGCGGTAACTTGGTGGTCACCACCTTTCCGCCCACTGAGGTTCCTGTAATCTGGAAGGTGTGCCCACCAGACGAGGCTACGGAGGTCTCCGTGCCCGCTCCTAATGAAGCAAACAAACAAACAAAATATTACGATAAATACTGTTACTATTTTAAATCCAATATCATTACAATTTTTAATAAACTTCGATATCCCCCACGGCAAATCAACAGGCTTAAAACACGATCATATGCATGAAAAAGAAAACCAGATTTTCAGGAAGCTTCACACTTTGTTGTAGAAACATGTCAGTACTGACTAGTTCATTACAACCAATCCAGGAAAACATCTTGAGTTACAGATATATTACAGACTATACCTCAATGTCAACTTCAAGGGTGAATAGCGTCTCTCTTGTGAACACATGTCTAGTGATTTGTTGTGACATGCTCTGCCCCTCAGTTTAGGTAAAAACAAAGATTACACTGTGCTTCCTTGCAGCTCCACCAGACTCAAGGACAGCAAACTGGCTTTTAGTTACACTACTGTATAAAGTACCTTGTGTGCTTTGACCCTGCTTGACCCAGGTGGCGAACGACTGCTGGAAGTTCTTGTTCTGCTGGAATGTGACGGGGGTGCCCATCTTGGTGGACAGTACCACCTTGGTGCTGGGGGTGCCCTGGCCTGAGATTGAGCCGACGATTACTTTGGGCGTGGCGACGGGTGTTGCGGGAGTCCCTGCTGGGGTGGCTGTGACTGAGCCGGGTTTCTGCTCCAGACGTTTCTGAGATGGTATAAAAGTCAGTCAGTACATTAACATAGAAACCAATGACAGAAGTATTCAAAAGAACTGCCAACACATTAAATCTGTCGAGTAGAAGTGAGCTGATACAGTGGTATAGCTTGGTATAGACAGGGATGTCTGTGCGTTTTCTGCCTGGCCAAATGATACCATCAGCAGTCTGTTGGCTTGGGCCACCTTTCACTCATTTTCTTTGAAAAAGAGCAAGTGTGTCTACATCCCAGTAATCAAACAGTGTCTTCTTTCAGCCAAGTTCAGACCAAAGACTCGCAATGAGACGTGTTGAAACTTGCACCTACTTGAAATGCACCGTTCTGCAACGCTATGGGACTTGCCAATTTACACCAATGGGACTAGAGAAGACAGTGTATCGTCTCCATAAAGAAAACTCTCTATATCTAAATTCTAACTTACATCTTTTCAGGCTTTTTTTTCTAGTAAGCTGGGTATAATTTATAGCATCTTCTCAAAAATGAGAGTTGAAAATTTGGAGCCATGCTTCAATGGAATACCTGGGGGGCTTATGCAAATTTATGTCGTGATTTTATTTACGTAAATGTTAAGCCTTGTGTAATATAGACTGCTCTTCCTCAAACAAACTGATGAGTTTCTCTCCTTTCTACGTCAAAAACGTTGTCATTTTAACAAGCTAACAATTTGTAACCGACTTAACCAGCTGACAATGCTCCAAGCTGATTGGCTGTTGAAACAGGTGACGTGCCTTACATTCTAAAACCAGCCACTAGTGACTTGCCAAGCTGAGTCACAGGCGACACCACCTGCCGGCTTGAGTCAAACTGAGAGAGGCCAGTTCACACTGCTACAAGTTTTACCTACAAAGTTCTCGCTAACGTAAGGTCTGAACGCAGCTTTAGAAGTGTTTTCTGTTACATGCACCTTTTCCTCCAATAAAAGTAAAACACAAGCCTCTGTTGGAACACATTTTCAAAAAGGCTTTCTTTAATAATCTCTTTCAAGATCAATGAGCCTTTCAAGAAATGGAACATTCAATGGAAAAGTGACTAAACTGAACTGCACGCACCTTGGCCTGCTCTGCAGCCTGAGCTTTCTCTTTCTCCACCCTGTAAAAGAAAAAAGAGCCCCAAGCTTACATCTCAGCAAACGGTTGAAAATAAACAAAGTTAGGTTCTACAAATTTAAAATATTCGACAATCGTTCCACACATCCTAAAACGTAGATGTTACGTCGATGAAAGGAAAATATCATGGATTAAAAACATTTTGTGCATCTGCCTGAAACACTCTCCATGCTTGACCCTCTGACCTTTCTGAGAAGGCTCTGATCTCCCACAGGTCCAGCTCCTCCTCAGGCACCCAGGTCTCGATCACCACTGGGCCTGTCTGCTTGGCAGGCTCAGGCTTCTTAGGGCGCAAGGCACTGGAACGCAGCCCCTTCCTCTGAGGGGTGTGGGTTTCTGGGATGGTGCATCAGTAACAGATCATTAAAGTTATTGTGTCATTTTTTTAACATTGCAACACAAAAAAAGCAGTACAACTGATGGCTAAAAATAGTCACATGAGTTCATCCATTTTTGTCTTGTTAGTCTAAATCTTCCATTTTAATTGATCACGGGCCACCTTAACTCTCTCTTCAGTGTCAGGAAAAAAAAAGTGCGTCTAACCTTTCGGCGTCTCTGGCACTCCGAGCGGACAGATGATTTTGCGGATGCAGTACTCGGAGCGAATGCCGTAGGGTCCCACGTCACGGCGCTTGATGATCTCGGTGGTGGTGATTTCAGTATCTGATGTCTCTGTAGCAATGAGTGGGGATAGGGCTGGGTTGGTATGGTGATGAGGAGGAGAGCCCGAGAAGATGGAGGAAACGCACTCCAACATAAACACAGTGACACCCACATGACACTGAAGGCTGTCTTTCAAGACAAACATTTTTACATGTTTCTCTGGGCCAACATGGGGATAAGGAGGACAGTCAAATCTTACAGGAAAAATAATAATTTCTACATCTTATATACTTTTTTTCCCAAAGAGCACAATTACAGGAAAACTTTGGTATTTTTTTACCTGGTCCCTATTTACCCATGTTTTTCTATTTTTCTTTTTCTTTCAAGTGACGAAAAGAAGCAACATTTTTTGAAAGTGGTTCAGTATTGAGAGAAACTGCTGCAGCCCCGGCAGTCAAGCAGGCTGCAATGACAGGATCCTACAGAGAAATGAAACATTGTTCTTAACCATTTGCTGATCTAATCCATAAATGTGTATAACCAAGAATAACCAAGACTTGCTGAAGGAAGTTTCGTTCTGAAATCCTGTAGAGTGTTCCACATTGTCAAAATGAGCCAAATATTTAGCCATGACACTGAAAAACTGAGAGATAACACTAAGCTACACTATCTGTTCTCCAACACAACACACTCGTCTCTCCAACCCTCATTAATGTTTCAACCCTTGTTTTCCTGTGACAAGTCACCTCTCACAACAATTCAAAAAAAGACTTCTTCATGGTCACAAGAACCAGGGAAAGGTAAGCAAAATATTTCAATTCTCTGTAGGGTCTTTAACGTAATGTTGTCAGCCTGTCAGTAGTCTCACTCACCAGACCTTTCTCAAGATAAGAAAGGTCTGGCTGGGCCGACTCTCACTTTAAGATTGGAGAAAAAAACGCCCCGGCTTTTTTTTTTATTTCTTTCAACCAATCACAATCGTTCTTGGCGGTGCCACAGCAACGGTGCGCTTGCAAAAATATTGCCAGGGGAAACAGGTTTTGGTGTAACACACCCACAAAAATATCACCTACAGGACGCGAACCATGGCAGAAAAATGGCTACATCCCCACAAGATCAAACACCGCAAAAGTTAGTAAAGGACGTGTTGAAAACTGCTACACAACCGGAGGTGGCAGGGCGGGACTTCAGCGGGTGGCTCGTTCAGCCCAATGAGAGGCTGATCTATGCAGCGAACTTCCTAGCCTGTCAGTGGCAAAAGCAAGCACTTCTGATGTACCTAAACTAAGATGCAAAGCTGCCTGTAGGGATGACACTGTAGCCTGAAATTTCCCTTTAATTCCCTAAAAAAACCTCCCATTTGAGCAGTTCTCTCCTCCCAGGACATTTTTATTGGGTGGGGGTTAGATGGTTTGGGAAAATAGGGGGGTTATACCTGTGCGTGTGGTGCCGACAGCAGCGGATGGTTTGACAGCCATGTCGTCCCATCTTAGAGACGCCCACAGGAGCCTCAGCATCAGGCTCACACCAGCCAAAGACTTCACTGTCTGCAGGCGATACCTACAACACAACCCCAATTATTAGTCATGTATATAAACGGTTTAATGTTGTCCAAATATTGTGTGTCGATTACAACTTTGCACCTAAACATAGCCTGAAAAAAAGCTTGACAGAAAGAATTTCCTGGAAAATGTCTGTTGTGTAAATTCTGTTGAAAATGTTATATTTAAATGGGGATATGGAAACGTCTGACAGAAATAATAGTTGTCCTACAGCTATGAGCTGAGGGGTTACTGGCGGTCCCCACTGCCCCGGTGTCATGCAGTTTATTAGTGCAGGGCAACTGACCGCTAATGACTCGCTCAGTGTTACAGAAAACACATTGCAACGCGATCATGGAACAGGAAGAAGCAGAGTTAAAACAGACTGAGGTTTGGGTGATGTTGCTATCCCCTCATGACCATTTCCATGAAAGAAATACAACAACCGACTGCCATTGTTAATAAATCACTTCATAGGCTAATTTGGTCGAGGGATAGATTTTATCTCGGACTACAAAAGCACATAAAACAACAGTTTTAACTCACAAAGTTCAAAGTTGGAGCTTGCGCATATTTCATTTGGTCCTTTTTAATTCACAATTTTGGGTGTAACAGACTGCTCTGAGTCTATAATAAAATGACAGGATGTCATCCATCAATGAAAAATGTCTCTTAGAAGGAATATTCCCTCCGTGCATCATTATGACCATGACTGCTGTTCCGACAATGAACTTGGCACTCATCTTAAAACATCTTGAACATCTAGAAAAACATCAGCACAAGGCTATGTGTGTATTGGGGTTTGGTGGATATTCCCTTTCCCATGTGTAACCACAGGCGGGAAACTATCCCTGGGTTGCAGGGCTGGGTCACTGCATAAAGTGAACATCCTGACACTTGTCCGCCGGATGATTCATGAAGGCTTTGGAACCCTGAGGTCCGGTTAAAATAATGCGTGTGACACTAGGCTCAGAGCCACAACATCGCTCAGGGCCAAAGCTGCAAACAGCAGACAGGAAGAGAGACTTAGAGAACAACAAATCAACAAGGCATGGCACAAAACCAGGAGAGGGTTTAAAGGTGGATGCTGAAGGGACATAGTGTTGGCCTTGTCGCCTCTGATGTCTTGTGTAAACATCACAAACTGTTATAGACGTGTTTGTGGTTGTAAAACATTGTCAAACATTTCAAATTAAGCAACTTCTCAGGCTTTATGTCACCCAGGAAATCAATAAGCATCGGGCAGAACGGAACATGAAAACATACGGTAAATGTGGATAATCCTGCTCTTACGACTACAAACCACAGCAGCCATATGTTTTGATTTCCATTTCACAGTATCCAGACATCACACACACTGTACTTTGACACTGAACACACAAATCCTTGATGAACATGTGGCAAAAAAAAATTCTCTTAAAGACTGGATACACTCTCTGGCTGTGTGCTCCGCTACAAATTATAAATCTTTTTTTAATTCCCCCAAAACACAGGGGGTGTCCTCTGATTCAGTTGGTTTGTGAAATATTTTACTCTGAAGTGGCCTTTTAAAAAAGTAAGGGTATAACTGAATTCTAGTTTAGCCATAACTTTTAATTAAAAGTAAATTTGGAGTGCTGCCCTTGCGTGATTTTTAATGAATATTTTTTGGGGAGTCATTGGCTACAAATCACATCTGACTGACTAAAACTTTAGTCTTATGTTAATTAGATTTGGGCTTTCTGTGTTGGAATTTCCATCTTTATTTGAAGTACAGTTTTGTATGTCTAAGTATACACGATCCACAGTGTTGATGTTAGGACCATCATCATTGCATGTGCTCTTTATTTGCATTGGTTTCCTTTGGTAGTTTTTTCCCCCCCACATGCACAAAGTAGCATATGTGTTAGGTATCAGATAAACCACAGCAGGTGCCCTTGAACAACACGCTAGCCTCAAAACTTGAGTTTCCCACTGACCACTGAAAGAGCAAAGATGGATCAAATGCTAAGGATGAATTTCACCATGGAAAAATGCTCCTTAACCAGCGACTCTGTCAGTGAATACACTGTATGATTATGTGTTAAGTCAGTACAAGGGGAGAAACCTAGGAGAAAGAAAGAATGAAAACTTGCAATGAAAAAAATTCAATGTATTGAAGCCCACACTGACTCAGACCCTATCAGGTATTAGAAAATAAACTTTACATTTAAGGTTGAAATAATGTCCCTTAATTAATCATGTCTAGTTGTGGTGTTAGATCTGTGTAAAAAGGTTGTTTGCTTTTTGTTGCACGAGACAATGTTGCGAGAAGATGCACTTTAAGTTTTTTGAGAGAGGAACACAGTCAACCTGGTGGCTCAGGCAATGCAGAGACATCTGACGCTGCCTCTGGACCACCAGAGAAACACTAGAGCTGACCAAGAGTGTGTTCAAACCAGCCATCACTCACATCTCCATGATCAAAGCAACCACCGCTAAAGTTGGAATGCATCTGTTTTCCCTGATTTTAAGGTATCTGCATTGTAATGGCCCAAGATACACATGTGACTGCATTAAATTTTTTAGAATTCGGTGTTCATACAGTGTAAAATACATGTAGGGAAATAAGATAAGTGAGTTTACCTCCAGGTGATGCCAAACGTGGGCCTGGGTGAAGGATAAGGCCAGATGTCCAGTGCTGGCTTGGCATTGTAGTTAAATATGGACACCTCACGGAATCCGCCTCGCCTCGCCAGCACCTTCAAGTCGTCATGTGGCAGTACAAAAATACTCTTGCGGTTGCTCTTGGTGACAAACTTGCGGTAAGAAGGAAGGGCGGTGTCTGAGCGTGTCTTCTTGGTGCGGGAGAACTTGAGGAGGCGGACACGGCCCTTTGTCGATGATGAGTCCACGAGGCTCACAGCAACAGTTGACACTGAGGTTCTACCTCTGGCGTCAGTCGCTGACTTACTCATAGAGGCTGAGTGCGTTGTCTTCTGTTCTTGTGTCACTATTTCACTCTGGCTGTCCTCCGACTGACCATCGTGCCCAGGGGAACAGATTTTGGTCACAGTTGTTTTGGTCATGGTGGTGAGGGTGGACACCGCGCTGTTTTCTGTCGTCGACACCGCTCCAGATGCATTCGGGGGCACTTTGGCTATCCTCATCTCTGTGGAAACTACTGTCGTGGTGGTTGTGGAGGTTGTGGTTACCTGGGTGATGATGGTCTTGAGCGGCTCTGTCGTCCCACTGTTACTATTCTCCTCCGTGAAGTCGTCGCTTAGACTGGACTCTTCTGCTGAAGGTATGGGAGACGGAGCCATTCTGATGATCTTGATCACGGGACTAGGTTTAGTCTCCTCAGACTGAAATGGTGACGTGCTGCTGTGTTGTCGAGTGCTCTCATTATTAGCTCCAAGTGCCTCTATGTTGTTCTCCAGCCTCGTTATCTTCAGCGGAGGTGTGTAGTCCTGGTCTAATACCGTTGTCCTACGTTCTACCTCTACCTTAGAAGCTAGGCTTGGTTCCTTCCCCCCAACCTCTGTACAGTCATTCACAGGGGCCAAATCTCCGTTCACTAAAGACTTTACCTGCGTGCTGTCCTTCAACGAGACAACAAGCCCTTGTTCTTCAACTTTACCAATACTGTTTACCTTGGGCTGAGGACTGTTGGTAAGCACACCATTATTTGAGCTCATTACAGAGTTAGTCAACATGCTTTCACTCCCCGAGCCATCATTACCATTTACCTGAGGGAGAGGAGAAACGGGCTCGGGAGTGCTATTGTCTTCAGTTCTACTTTGTCCAATGCCTTTAATAACTCCTTGGTTCTCTTCTGGCCCCGTGCCATTTTCCTCTGTACCCGAACGCGCTGAGCTTAAAGTTTCTGTGTTTTGCTGAATACATTTAGAAGGAGATGTGTTTTGACTGCTTATTTGGTCAAGAACACTTGGAGATGTCCTTAGAGAGTCCAATTTCAAGTTGGGTACCTTAGACCCTGTGTTTTCAATATATTCAGCCTTAGCAACATGTGACGGCACACTGGTTGTTTGTCGCTCTAAAGAGCCATGAATCCCCCCTGCTGTTGTTTCATGTACATCAGACAGTGAAACGCCCTCTTGGCCCGAACTGTCTGTATTAGTTTCTTTTGGCCCCGTAGTCCTTTCCACTAAGTCTGCCTCCAATACCTGTGGCATGGAGGGAGTTTGGTTTTGTGGTGAAGCTGAATCTTCACCTGTACCTGTACTGCAACTGTCTTTGGGTGTGGAGTCTGGAGCAGGAGAAGGAAGAGGAGGAGATACAGTCTCATCTGTAGTTTTACAGAGTTCAGCCTGACTCTCCCCTTCGACCTCTCGTCCTCCAACTTTTCCTGGCCCTGGAGTTTGTGTTGTGGAAGATTTCTCCTCCACTTTCACGGCGCCACCAAGTGCAAGCTGTTTCTGAGAGAAAGTCTGGGGCTTGAGTGGTGACCGCGGCCGGACTGGAGTGCTTGGAACGGGGTGTGAAGTGGATGAAACTGGCGTAGGAGTCTGAGGGTTGGAGGCAGTCACCTGCTGCCTCTGCCTCTCTTCAATAATGTGCTGCTTCACTCGTCGCTCCAGCAGGCTGTCCAGCTTGGAGGACTTGACTTTCTTCTTGTAGGCAATGCGGGTGAGGAAACCCTTGCTGACATCCACTACATCGTAGTTAAAGGGTCGTGTAGGGTCATCTGTAGGCTCCTCCTTCATGGAAGCCTTCTCCTCCTGAATACTGGACCCTGGAGAGAAAGTTAATTCAGACTTTAATCTACACTGATATAAAACTGTGATACTTCTTCACAATATCTGTCAAAAAAAAGCTCAAAGTAAATTTTGTATTCATAAAACATGTTCAAGTTTAAAATGAAGCACAACTCATGCACCACATGCAATTGCATACAACGCTATTCGACACTAAGTCGCACTCTGTCATACTTTGCTCTTCATCTGATCGTGAGTCTGTGACGTCCACCTCCATCTTCACAGGCGATTCATCTGCTGACAGTTCCTCAGATTTTTCTTTCTCATCCACCCCTTCTTTCTTTTCCTCTTCCATCCTCTCATTGGACTCCAAATCATCAACAGACGTCGGGTGATCTGTTGCAGGCTTGGAGAGGCCAGAGGACTCTTGATCTTTTGCCTCACTGCTTAAAACAGCAGCTCCCTGAGCTTCTGGTGCAGCTACGCTGGGACGTCGACTCAAGTCCAACAGGGTACATTTCTTGCCAAGTTTTGCATCTTTGGAAAACACAAAGACAGTAAATGTTTAGTTTTTTAATGTGCTTCAAAACAGACAGATGCTTTTAATCAGGCTGTTTCGGAACACAACCCATAAATTATTACAAATATAAACAACAGGGATGCACAATATCCCAAATGTCGATACTTTCCAACTCATCATGCAATCTCCAGCTTCCACAACATAAAGGTGTGTTTTTGACACTGCACTTAAACTGCAGCTTAGCTGAAGATTTGAAATAATTAGTAGCTATTAAAGGTAAAAGGATAAACAAGAACATAAACTATCAGTATAAATAAACAAGAATCTGAACTATTTGTGAGTTCTCGGATTGGCCCTTTCACATCCGCAGACACATCAAAAGAGAGGGTTAATTTACTGGATGCCAACACACACAGTGACATCGTTGAGATTGCTGAACGAAAGACTAATTCACTCTCAGAGTCAAAAAGACTAAATTAGAGAAAACCACATTTTAGGCCCCAGAGTCTCCCATTCCAGACCTTCCAGTTCTTTGCGGTAGTTGGCGTTGGTGTTGCCTGGAAGCCTGGGGACAAAACGCTGCACATAAGTCTTACTGATCCAACTCCAGCCCCCATAGCCCGTAACGCGATACTCCTCTCCTTTCTGCTTCCACACCTTCAAATAAGACAAGAAAGTAGAAGACCAATGAAGAAAAGGAGGGATAAAGAAACAAAAGAGATGAAAGGTTCAAACAGAGAAAAGTGAATTGGGAGACAGAAAAAAGGGGTGGGAAAGGAGAGAGCAGAGGCATTAAGAGAGATTAAAAGTTTAGAGGTTATTCACACACTGGTCACTAATTGCTGAGGGAAATGACTCACAGCAGAGCTCAACTTGCTGCCTCAAAGAACCCTTGATGGTCACTCACATACGCAAACCATACACACCAGTGTTTCCCACAGCAGTGCCTCAATTTTCCAGGCAGTTAAGTCTCAGTCTTGATTAGACTGAAACATCATTGCCATCATCCCATTGTCAGTAGAGTTTCATGCTGTGTTGGTCAGACAACAGCACTAGAACAGACTCAACAGTGGTATTTTATCAAATCACCCCTCATTCAGTTGTGCATCTAAAAAGTGGCAGCCACACTTACTTGCTTCTTTCGTCATGGACATCACTAGTGTGGTGCATGAGACATCCCAGCGTCTGTGAGTCATCTGCTGTGCAATGCTCATTTAAGTGAGGAGTGGATTACTTTATGTTGGGCATAAACCAAGGTTGTGATGACAAGAAAAAATGTCAAGCATGCAGTCAAATGACAGGGCAGGGCAGACGTCTTTGTGGCCAGCGATGGTGGTCCAGTCTCAATCTGACATGTTTAGTATGTATACGTGACTGCAAGAGGCTGCTCTTTGTGTGCATGAATGACAAATTCATCTTGTACCAGGTTCTAAATAAGCGGTTGAAAAGCCAGAACTTGTGAGAACGTATGTGACCTACCTGGTGTTTAATTGGAAAGGTGTACTTGACCCAGGTGGCCTGTTGCATTGTCTCTTCATCCTCCAGCTTCTTCTCCCTCTTCTTCACTTTCTCCTTCTCCTCACGCTCCATAGATGTCATGCGGTTTAACCTGAAAACATTTTCTTTTAGTTGACTGATTCGACTTCTAAGAAGACTGGTCATGAAGAAGACATGTACTAGGTGACTGGTCACTATTTAGCTATTTGAAAAAATATCTTATGTGAATAATTATTTTTCTTAGAATTTAGTGTTTATAAACATCTGAAAGCTTCTTGAGTAATGTAAAAGTATGATTAAAGCCCTGATTAAAGGTGAGAAGAAACACACATACTTGTCCTACCAGTTGCTAAAAAGCCCTCTCTTACTCTGCTCACAGTTCACTCGCACACACATACACACACTCTGATCCTAAGCTTTTGAAATCTTAGACAATCACTTCTTTAAAAGGGGCGTTGTGGCATTGAAGCAGTAGTAGAGGCAGAGGTGGGTGGCACTGGTAGTGGACTTGCAGTCTAAATATTATGCCTCACAGCGAGGGTGGGCCTTTTGATCTGATCTGGTTATGATCGTCTCTGCCTGCTGAACTAACCACACACTCCCTGTGTACATGGTGAATGCTTGTTTGAGTTTTTATCTGTTTTTTAAGTATTTGAATATCTTGCATTTAAACTGGATGTGTGGATGGCATTGTATATAGACTATATGAGTACCTGGTATGGCCCAGTGAGTCCTTCCAGACAGGCAGCATGGCCACAGGTTTGATGGCACACTCTAGGATGGCCAGAGCCAGTGCAAACTCTCTGGCCTTACTGCACATCTGAACTGCTTTGATCCAATTGGTCCTGCAAAACAAGCAAAGACACTTTCAGCATTTCAAACTAAAACACAGTGCGCTCTTACTTTTGGAAGAAGTGTCTCAATTCTGGCGTTTTTTTTTTTTTAATTTACACATAAGACACAAACATCAGAACTGTAATACATAATGTCCTCATCACGCTGCCTGACTCCGTACCTGTGTGAGGCCCAGTTAGGATGCATGAACGGTGCTGGAACGCTGTTCTCCAGCTGGATGATGGTGAGTCTCAGTGTGGAGATGGTCAGAACCTTAGAGCCATGAATAGACCCGTTCCACTTAAACTCTCCTGCTGGTGTCATGCAGAACTTGTGGGAGAGATGTCGCCTCTTGTCATGGTCCTGATGGAAAGACAAATAAAGCCAGTTTTACTCAGGGATTAAGTTTAAGCATCTGAAAGACCGCTGACATTTCACTGTCAACTTCATATCATTTTTGTTAGTGCCCCATCTGTTTAGAATTCTGTTCAACAATTTATAATCACCAATCCATGTGACTTGGATGTTTTTATAATACTGTAATGGGAGAAACCCTCGCAAACATGTGGAGAAATTAAAACCCAGAAGGGACTATAATCCACTCAGCCATCCTGCAGCTCTAATTTAATGTTAGAATATTTCTGAAAATGCAAATGGCAAAAACAACATCTTATCTTGCTACTTGCCTCTCTGTGCTGGTGCTTGTTGAGGGCCACAGTGTTGGAACTGTACTGGTTATGATAGACGCGGTATTTTCCCTCCTGGCCAAGCTTGAAGTACTGGCTGAGTGTCCCCTTCATCACGACCTCCTTGCCGCGTGTGCTGACACGGGTGACGTCACCTTGTGCATTAACAACAAGTACCTGTAGGGGTAGGGAAAAAACATGAGTCATTAAGTGACTGACTCACCACAACAAACTTCATATTACCGTCCATAAAACAATGTACAACTCAATGCAACCAGCTACTCTGAATCAAATAATTACTTACTCTTGCTTATCACCTTCAGAGTCCTGACACTAAAAGATGTTTTACTGGGTAACAAGTAAGTTAGGGACAATGTTAAATAGCCCAGAGATTGTCAGGTAAATCTCCAATTCTCCCAGCTCTGTGCACCTGTGTTAGAAACCTAAGCGGGCATTTTTCCTTTATTGTTTGACAGTACAAAATCATCATCATCTATGGTTCTTCTCACCTCTTTTCCCTCTTTGAAGCCCTTGTTGGCTTCATGAACAGCAGCAGCCACCTGCTGGTTCTTCATCTGGCTAAGCTTGCTGTCCGGGTTCCTTAGCCGGGTCACCATGCGAGTGGCTGCGGACTTCTTACTGCTGAGACCGGTCTCACCGTTGGCCCCATCTTTACTGTCCCCTGAAATCACAAAGCCAGATTCAATCAAAGACAGAACAAGCCAAGTCTTACACAGCTGAAAACTCTATTTGAACTAAGCTGTATGAGTGCAATGATCACTGAAAGCCATATCTCAATGGTTACATTAATATAATTGTAATATGCCTGCACTGGTTTTCTCATACAGAGAAAAGTACCACGTAAATTGTGCCGCTTGTCTGGTTTAAGGCCTTGGTTTAAGGCCTGAGATCATTTTTAGCTTGCATGGTTGATTTTATAACCTTTATTTAATCAGGAAGTTTGGAAGACGAATTATCTCCTTTACTGGAGAGACCTGAGTACAGCTGAGTTAAGTTTTCAACAGTGTAATATACATTGCTGTAGAAGATATTCATGATATTATAGCAAAACAAGATGCAATTATGTGTTATTGTTTGTCAGACCTGTGTCATCAAGACTGGCCAGGGATGACTGCGAGGACTTGTCAGCCAGGTCTGGAGGTTCAGGACCTCTAGGAGGGACCGCAGCTCCCATGCTGCTGTTACTGTTCTCCTCGCTGGCCTGGGAGGGCTGGCTCAGGCTGGGGACGCCATCTCCACTGACAGGGACAGAATCTGATGATGCATTTTCTGCTACACAGACAGAAAATCAAAAAGAAGACTGACTGTTACAAGACTAGCTTCATCTGGACTGTGAAGTTCTTGCTGTCATCAGTCATCATCTGAGACATCTTTTAAAGTGCATTTAGGTGTTGCAGCAAGCTAGAGGTGTTAGCTTGGGCTGAAATGATTCAAGTAGAAAAAAACAAGAGACATTGTTGCATCAAAGCTGTTAACCATGACAAATAAAGAGGAGATTCTGTAAATGTGCAAACTCAGTCTTGATGAAGACAGAAACTTTCACGAGACAGTTCATAAATAGTCAAGGCTGTGGCTCCCTCTACTGAGAAGTCATGCGTAATGCATGCATCACAAAACCAGTGCACATGGAGGGATGGGTCACTTGAAAGCAAAGTGTGACTAGGCAAGGCTCCATCAAGGCTTGTGCATACATAAGTACACTGACCACAACAATGATGGTCATGCTTTGTAACTATTAAAGATGAATGTGTGCAGATCATCACTTTTTCAACAACGGCACTAGCTAAACAGAATAGGGGTGGGTCATTTTTTTTAAAAAAAAGAAACCTGTCAGTCAGTGTACTTCCAGGAACTAATCGGCCCCCAGATTCCCCAGGCTGCAGGGTGAGTGCTCCTCGTTTTCACGACCCTCTCCAGTACACGCCATTGCGGACGCAGACACAGGGTGGGTCTGAGTAAGATGCTGCGAGATCTTCTGCCCTCTGCTTAAAAGTAGTGAATTTACAGCTCACAGAAACCTAATACAATACAGTCTCTGGCTTTTATTTCATATATACTTTTTGTTGGCAAAAAAGTGTTGTTGCACATTTGTGATCAATTCGTCGTTAGCATAGTTAGCACGCATTAGCTCAGAGGGCTAACTTGGCTTGTTTACTATATTACGAGAAGGTCACTGCCACCATAAACATCTGTTCAAACTCTATATGGAGAAAAAAGAACAAATAGTCAAATATTTGTGATGACATGCCACAGAGTAATCACAGAGTGATTCACGATACTGTCACAATACGTTGTCCCCAATAACGATGGTATCATGATGCAGACATTCTGCGATACTTGATACATTGCAACACAATCATCTGTGATACATCACGATGTCTGTGCAATTGAAGACGAAAGAATAGCCCTAAAAAGGTCAAACTGAAGAATTATCTTTTTGTTAACTGCATTTAAAAACTGAAATGACACAATGTACAAGAAACTGCATAGACTCTCGCCTTAGTGCCTCTTCATCTTGGGCTGACATACAGTTGTGGTCGCATTAGCCATTTTCTCCATGACAAGATCAGGATGACAGCTCTGGTGGCGAAGCATGTTTGTCGTGTTGCCTGTGTACTTTACTTTCCCCAGACAGTTATTGCATATTGCAGCGTCTCAGCTGTGTTGTAAAAATCAAAGTGAGCCCAGACTTTGGACTTGAAAGATGACAGAGCCTTTCTGTTTTGTTTTAACCCACTTTACGCCCCCCCCCCCCCCCCCCCCCCCCCTCTCTTCTTCTTCCCCCCCCTTTANCCCCCCCCCCCCCGTCACTTTCTTCTTCTTTCCCACAAGTTAGTTAACCTCCGTTCACTTTACCAGCTTAATTTGATAAGCGCCACCACAAGGAATCACAAAGTAGTGACTCTAGTAAGTCGAATTGGCTGGGGAATCCCTTTAGAGTGTCTGCAGGATTTAATAATAAAGATCAATATTTGGCTCCGTATCGATAACATATTGCAAGAGGAAGTAACATGATATATTCCCGTATCAATATGTTTCCCACCCCTAAAACAGACAGCTATCTAATCAGAGGTTCAGATTTCAAGCAAGCAGCAAAAGAAAAGCTTTTTATAAGAATTACTACACCAGGCAACGTAAATGTTGTCCCCAGTTGACTGAGGCTCGGTTCTAGTCATGCCGAGTGTGCTGACAATGCCGCCTGATTGAAAATCAATTGATGCAATCAGCTTCTCAGCTCTTTAGAGAAAAAGAGAGCATGAGGAAGTTCAAGCGCAAAAGGCTGAAAGTGTTCCAAGGCTGAACCCGGGTTTCAAGAAATAAAAAATTGGACAACTGAACACAAAAGCCAGCAGATGGAATGAGAGCCACATGCAAAGAGGCAGGCTGAGAAATGGTCAGGAGGAACGCCAAAGCACTGGGGGTATAAGGCTGAACAAACAAGTCACTGATACGAGATTCACCACACAATTCTGTGAAGCTGCAGACTGTGGCAGAAAAGCAGATCGCCAGAAAGATCTTAATGAGGTCAACTTCACCCTGAGACGTCCTTGTATACCTTCTTTGTTGCTAGAGACCTCCATATGGGAACATCCCTGTATCAGAGGCTCTACGGTGGAGGCCAGGGGCTTTGGAGCCTCAGAGGCCAGGCTATAGCTCGTGGCGGTGGTGATGCTTTGTGTCGGGGCAGAGGTTGCTGGAGGTATAGGTCCGTCTGAGATGCTACTGTCACTACTGCCTTCTTGGCCAGTGGGTGGAGCTTCAACAACTACAGATGAACAGCAGCAATGTTGTAAGTATTGTGGATTTTATAATGCATACATAACTTGGAGACAATGGAGAGAAGCAGTGATGGTTGGGGCTGACAAATGTGATCAAATCATCAAATCATTCATCATCAGTTGGGTAAACATTTATCTAAACTTACATTAGCTATTAGAAGAATGCAATCATGTGCTTTTGGAAATTCATATAGACATTTATATTCACTAGTATCTCAAGGCCAATCAGCCTACCAAAGCTTACCAGAGATGTCAGCTTTCTGCTCTGCTGCCCATGCAATAAACGTCTTATTCTGTATAGGGCCTCTTTATTGCACTGGATAATACAAATCCAGCAGGACACAGATATAAATTAAAATGTGTGCTTTGTGAGTGCCAAACTCATCGCTTGAGTCTTGAGCACAGCATTTCTAATAGGTCTGAGAGCCAAATAACAACAAAATTGATTCTTAAATCAATAACTAATTACACTACTGTGATTATGTCCTTTTCTCCAAGGCTCAAAAACAGAACAGAGCGGAAGCACTGAGACCCAGAGGAACAGCTTTTCGGTCACAATTAACAACGTTATGTAGCTATTATCATTACTGTGGGCTACAAATTTCATTGTGTTCATCAGTTTGTGAAATATAAACATCAAAAATACCTCCACCATCCTTCTTCTCTTCCGTGGCCTCTTCTTTTGTCTCCTCCTCCTCTGTCAGATCTTTGACCTTGTTCTCCTGTTGACCCTCGTCCCTCAATTTAGCCTCTTCATCTTCCTTCTCCACGTCCACTTCCTTCTTCTCCCTCTCCAGCCGTGCTTTCTGGGCCTCTTCAGCTGCCCGTCTCTTCACCTCCTCCAGCTCCTCCTCCTTCTTAGCCCGCAACCGCTCCAGGATTTCCTCTGAAAGAAAGAAGATGGTGTAAACAGAAGACAATAGTTTTGAGACAAAAGAAATTAAAGGCTGAGGCAATAAATAGTGTGTGATTATCATGAAATCACACTCAACTCAACAACAAAGCAAACAAAGTAATCCATCAAAATGATACAGAACATACTGAGAACACCCTTTACAAGACTTAGTACACAAAACGTAGAGGAAATTAAATCAGTTTAAAATGTTATTCAACAGTAGACGTATTTCGTTTCTATTGTCAAGCCAACTTGAAATGTTGGTAAAAATAAATGCTCATTAGGCACGTTTCCATCAACTGGTTTGGAGCAAATAAATTCGGCTGCACAAAGCGTGGTTCTGTCAGAAGTTAAAGGTATAGGCTACATTGTACATACAGCAGTAACCAAACAGGAAACAGAGAAAAGGGGGAAAGGGTCGCGAGCCAGACACAAAACAAGTCGCCTTGAAGCAAGAAAAAAAGGAAGAAGTCATTAGGACTTTGTTTCAACTGGGCAAGTTTTAACTGTTCTTTCATGTCAGCTAGTATTGGCCACGTTTGGAAATAAAGACAAATTATGATTTTATGGGAATGTTAGGGCAGATAGTGGAAACAGTTGATCAGTTGTGTGTGTTTAATGTTTGCTACATCAGAACTAATTCGGCAAAGGTGTTTCCATATCCCATTTATCAACTCTTATTCAACAAAGGCTACCACCATAAAATCTTTTTTTGCGCAGCTGAGGAAGTTATATCAAAAGTTGCCCTTTCCATACAGCTTTTCTAATGAAATGTGTCAAAATGCCCATAATAATACACTCAAAGAAACAGGTATAATGATGAATAAATCACAAAGTACACATAAGAAGCCAGAAAGGTGTGAATTAAGCAGATTCAAGTTGTGGAGGTAAAGTAGAACAACAACCTCAGACTAAAACTCAGTGCAGGATATCAGCAATTGGAACTTAACCAACATGAAATCTAACAGACAAAGAGTAAGTGTTTTGGAAGCCACATTATGATGTGCTTGAACTTTATACTTCAACCCCAAAACTAGGACAAGACACGGAATTACTTTCCCACAGACTTCTTTGGTTAGACTTCACAAATGGCAGAAGCAGCAAACTCTTTACAGGATTCTAATAAGGGCTTAATCACAATGGCATCCTGCTTTGTTTTAGACTAATCATTACAGCGTTAATATGTGTAGCAGCATGATAGTCACATATTGAGAGATAAGCAGCATGTTAGGTCATTGATACAGTCGAGTATGACTCATTGGTAGCACCACTACACCACAACCACCATCTGCACTCATGGGAAACTTGTATTAAAAAAAAAAAAATGAACATAGCAGGGATGGAGGGAAGCATGTTAAAGTTACAGACATTAAGTTCATTATCCTATTATAGCCTACATTTAATCATCAAGAACAATGTGAGCAGGACAGCACAAAGGAAACAGAAAAACTTCCAATCCTGAAATTGAAATTCTCAGGAAACAAGGAAACACCAAAAAAATCCCAGTTGACTCTGATCTGTATTTTGTAACTTACGCAGACAACACTGTGTGTGTCTGTGTGGCACAACAGCATTGACGAGACATTCTGTGGTTGACTTGTGTATGTTTAATATGCTGGACATCATTATCTGCCAGTATTCAGTCTGCCTCGTCCAAAAAGGAAATCGGGCATCAATCAGATCAAATATTACTGTATGCAAATGTTGAGGGTTGTCTTGTAGTGATACACAAAACAGGAAACACCAGCTTGTATGTTTACCGTTTCCTTTTGCTTCATCACTGCTGGCTTACAAATGTAGGGGCAGGACTGAAACCTACAGTTCCCCTAACCGCATATACAGAAATATAATAACACTGGATGGCAGAATATATCTTCAGCGTCACACTTGTCACCAAGCTGGACGAAATATCTCACATTTATATGTGACACTCATACGGAAACTCTATATAAAAACTGAGCTTATAAACAGTAGAAATAGAATTTAGAAGTCTATATCTGCTTTCCACATTATAGAACTTATTATTTAACATATTATCATTTTTAAAGCAATCTGGTTCAATATGGTTTAATTGGGGAAACAGTTGCCAAATATTCTAACTAGAAAAGCACTCAGAGAGCGCAGACCTCGGCCAAGTAAGTGATATTCCCTCCCCCTCTGCATCAGATTTTGTAGCCTGCATCACAATCAGGTTATTTGCATCACTATCATTATTAGGTTATATATGCCTTCACCATGGAGACACTGTGGTGTATTTATTTCGTTTTTATTTTGTACCAACACAGAATATAATGTTTTTTGTATTTTTCACTTTCTTTTTTACAACACAGAACATTAATTTCAACTTTAGAATTACAACAATATTTAGCAAGTAGAACAAGAAGTGCTTTCCAGCCACCAGATGGCGCTATGTTCACCGTCTCTAGAAATTGGAATTGCTGCTGAGGCTGTAATTTATTATTTTATCCACTTTGCTTCAACCGATCACCACCAAAATTTTATCATCTGTTCCTTGTCCCATTATCCACCTTTCATCAAAATCCGTTCATAACTTTTTGAGTTATTTTGCAGACAAACAAACAGACCAACGCTGGCAAAAACATAACCTCCTTGGTGTGGGTAACAAGAGCAGGCCCAAATTAATGAGGGGCTGACTCCTGACCAATTATTAACTTGTGTATCTTAAGTATTTACACACATGGATCATGTGGACACCCCACAGACACAGAGGAATGGACGAGGGACTGAAAGGAAGCTCAAGTGCTGGATTCTGGCCAAATTGGGATCAGAGTAAGGTTACATAATAGCTGGGTTGATTCCTATGGCCCAGCCATCTATGACTGGGTGGCATTCATGAGTATTGGGGGGAAAGTAGGCAGAGGAGTGGGAAGACAGAGAAAGGGGGGAAAAAATCCCCTTTCCGCTGATTTGATGATTAAACTCAGTGGCAAAAAGCATTTCAGCTTCTCTGGAAATTCTAATCGAGTAAGAATGAAGAACTCTTTACCATTTGCAGCAGTGAGGAAACACTTGTTGCTGCCACGGGCCTTGTTGGTTAGGTCCTCAGTGATGTCCATATGGGCGTGCACCTCGTCCCTGATCTCCTCGAGCGCTGCATACAGGTCGGCCTCCCAGTATTCCTTATCCAAACCATCTATGAGCTCAGCTAGCTGGACCTGGGACGAGCAGAGTTAAGGGAGAGCTCAGCAAGTGCAGCACAAGATGTGACAGCCACACTGCCAAAAAACAGGGAATGTTTGGATGTATTTTGCTCATTAAAGAAAAAGCAGGATTGTAACCACAGTATGTAAGAAATTAAGAAGAGTAACAAGAGTCCTTTGAAACTAAATAATTCAGTTTTATTGTGTGAGGAGGATACAGCCCCAGTAAGAGAAAATGATGAGCTGCATTTACCTTGGTACTGTAGTACCAGATGGCTTTGTCCTCCTGCTCACCATCCTCCTCACTGTAGGGGAGACATGAGAGAGGAGACGGGAGGGGAAAAAATTAGGAGACTCAACAGTGACAAAACTGTAAAACATATGCTGTTATGTGGCTTCATGTGTTTAATGCCATTTGTTTGTCTTTTATCATGTCATACATTTGTTTGACTTTTCAAACTGAACTGCAGAATATCCAATTGTCTAAATCTAAATGTTTACATCACATTGATTTCAATTCAAGTGTATTGTCTTTGACAGATAAACTTGTGAATATAAATGAGCTATACGTTAATTAGAGGCAACGTGACATTTGTCATGGCGGCAATTACTTTTTGAAGTGTACCAGGTACTAGGCTGTCATTTAGTCTGGCAGATCCATCCCCTGTAAACGTTAATTTTTATGGGTAGCCTGCTTGATTGATTATCATCAACATAGTCATTCATTATCCATAACCGCTTATCCTATTCAGGGTCGCAGCGGGGCTGGAGCCTATCCCAGCTGACACTGGGCGAGGGGTGGGAACACCCTGAACAGGTCGCCAGACTATCACAGGTCTGAGGCATACAGACAAACAACCCTTCACACTCACATTCATACCTATAGGCAATTTAAAGTCACCAAACAACCCATAATTCTTATCACTGGATCATGAGAGGAAGCCAGAGAACTAGGAGAAAACCCTGACACAGGGAGAACACTAAAACCCAACACAGAACAAAATCCAGAACCCTCTTGCCTTAAGGCGACAATGCTAACCACTGCACCACCCTGTCGCAAATCAAAACAGTGGACCTCACAAAAAATGTTGATACCTATTCCCATCTTTTTTGGTGATACAATGCTGTCATATTCATGTCATAGACGAGGAACAACACATCCATTACACAACCAAAATAATATAAGCAGGTGTGAACAGCTGAGCAAAACATGCAAGGTGTCGTTGGAAAATGCAGAACAATAAGTCCATTAAAGAACTTGCACGCATCCAAACGGTCTACTACACTGTGATTTCAATGTGTTCCTCATCTCACTTCGCCAGACTCACTCGTCAGTATGAAAAATGACAGGGAGGCGTATTTTATGTAATGGAATGGGGGGAGTGTTAACACTTTAATCATGTTGCGATTAACATACTAAACATACTGCATAATTTAAATTTTTAATCACGTTAAACATGTGCTGCTATTTTGTCCCTTCAACACACTCTTACTTGTAGTCAAGCTGCCACAGTGATGGAAAATATCGACACCTTTGCAGTTTTGAATGGCTCACTATACAACTCCGAGTAGGTTCTGTTGACAAGTCAAAAGGTAATATGCATCTTGTGTAAAACAAAATTAAAACATCACCGAAATACTTTCGAGGTGCAGCTAATCAGACTCACATCAGCAGGCAACCGTATCGCCAAAGCTGGCAAAGCACTATTTTGGAGTGTGCAAATTGCCACAGACCTGTGGATGAAACTACATTAAAGAACATAACTACAGAGCTTGCTAAATGGGTGGCAACTGACTGCAGACCAGCCAACATCATGGAAGATTCAGGGACATCCTCAGGTTGGCATACTGTGACCAGTCATATGCCTCACAGTCGGGGGGAACAATAGTTTCATGTATACATGACTTATATGAATCACAGCATGCAACTAAACTGAAACCGAAAGTAAATTTCTTTGCATTCAGTTAATTCCAAATCAAGACACTCTGGTAGGAATCGCTTTACCTTGTTGATATGAACTTCAAAACTGTTTTGAAATGCAAAATAATGCAATTTTAAACATGTGGTTAATTACGATTATCTGTTGAAATTCAGTGATTTAAAAAAATGAATCGTTTGACGACCCACATTTAGACTGAGCTTTCTAAAACTAAATACTAGAGTACAGTGTGGTCTGCTTTCTACTAAATGGTTGCCTGGCCCTACTCATCTATGTAAATGAATTTAATATTAATCTAAATTATTAAAAAACTGAGAATTTCCGATAGTCTGTGAAATAATCCGCTCTCCCTGAGTTTCCAATGAAAATGTGCGTACCTGTGGGATACTGAGGGTGAACTGTACTGATTAGCAGGAAGCCTAATCTTCTGCAAAGCCCACCACAACAAGAAATATTGAAAAGGACATTTTTTCGCATTTTAGACTTAGAGTTTGTGTATCAGCAGCAACAGAGAGGAATATCTGACAGCTTTTTGCTCAGCATGGTCCATGCCGAGGCACTGCACACTGAGGCTGTGTATCAGCAGTGTCTATTCAGCATCCTTCCAGGACCTCACTGGAGGCACGTGCACACACATACACTTTACTTCTGTGCACATCATTCATTGCACGTACATCCAGTCACACAAACTTTCCTCTGTGCACACTACTTGTATACAAACACATACAGCCTCTGTGAAGATCGGTAACGCAGCACCTGCTGGGGACCAATTTGGAGAGCAGGACGAAGCAGAAAAAAAAAGATAGGGGCTGAAATGCAGCAGCGACAAACCTCGGGCCACCTACCCTTTTAAATCTTACTGTTTAGGTGATCCATGCTCTTTTATGGTTTATGTAGCAGGCCTTCTGCTGCTGCTGACCCAGCACACACACACCATCTGTGACTGCTCAATACCAAGATAATTTGCTAACGTATGGGCCCAATACTGCTGATGGTCAAGTTATGTTAAATCCTATGGATGGGTGCAATTATTTTGCTTTATTAAACAGTATGTCTAACAGCCATGCAGATCTGTACTCATATGTGAGGCCCTAAGTTTGTGGCATGTTTTACTTTGCACCTAAGCAGCACTCAATGTTTTTTTCCTCTGGGAATAAAAGTACAGCAGTGCTACAATGTGGTGTTCTTTGCACATTCCTGCAGCTACATCGTGGTTTAACACATGGCATATGGAGGTTGTTCACTGGGAGATTTCCCAGGCTTTAGACCTGTAGTGTTCTGCAACAATATTCTCATTAAACAAATCTTAGGTATGCACGTTTGCTTTTCTAACTACTGGCTTTTCAAATGCAAACAGTCAATTCTAATGTGTCAATGCAGGTCACTCATGACCCCTCTGCTGACCTGGGTTTAACTCAGGTTGAACGTGCCTGGCTTTGAACACCGGACAACTATTTGAGATTAGAAATTTAATGTAAAGTCCGGATGAAATGGCAGTTCAAGAGTATCTAGCTTCAGTATCGTGACTTGTATCCGAGCGACACGGGATAGGCAGGCGGGGTATAACGTTAGGAGGATATGATCTGATTGTTGAAAAGTGGTCTTGTCCTAATAGAGAGGCCCCAGTGGTGTTAAGGGACAGGATAGTAGTATCAGTCAGGGAGAGAGAAAGATGCAGTCCATTGTGAGCTCCATGTAACACTAGTTGCTGATGCAGTACACTGTAAAATGCCTTCCGTATAATAATCTGGAGCTGCAACTGATGCCACTTTCCTTAAAGTGAATAAATTCCAGCCAGCAGGCCCATAACCATGAAGACACAGTGACATGCCATGCTGTTGCTAGCAAGCTAACTAATGAATGGCTCTGTTCCTCTAACAGTTGAAAATTGATTGATGGTATGGGTTGATCTTGGTTGGCACTGGCTTACATAAACACGTCATGTTTTGTTTTACAAGAGGAGACATGATTTAAGGATATACTGTTAAGATGATCGGGGAATGTGATCTCCAAGGGTTAAAGGGCATTTTCATTTCATCTTGGCTCTAATTCTCTCAGGAATGGCGCGGGGTTCGGATGCAGGTTGAACACGTGCTCATTAGTGGCTGGGACAAAGTAAACTGACCCACAAATACTGTGGTACATCAGCTGCATAGACAGCAGCTACAGTATATACTGTATCATAAATTACAGTACATGAGTGTGCAGAAACGTAATTACAGAATTACTGGCCATAACTCTGTTCTTCATGGTGTTGTTTTTAACTCTACATGCAGATGGATTGTGACATTCACAAACACTTTCTGTGATGCAGAATTATGTGACAACTGTGGACACTCACTGCCTTAGAGCTAATTAAACTGCTTTAAAGGACACTTTTCTATTAATTACTCCTGCAGCCAAATACTCTCTGACAATATGAAATCATGGCAATTTGGGCAAAGGTGTGAGTTGGTTGTGTACTGTAATACGCAGCTACTTGAGCGAGGACTCTTGGGGGAAAAACAATCTGAGAGACCAAGATGGTTGAATAAATATCAAATAAACATGTTGTACACACTCAGTCCTCACCAATTGTTTCAGGATTTTTTGAATATTTCAGGAACTTAGAGTAATAATTGTTTTAAATACAAAATGGCATGTTATCAGTGTTCAAAACTGTATCAACAATAAGTCACTCACACTGACACCTCTAAGGTCGAATCGTTTGCAATAACTTTGGTACATAAATGAAACATGATGAACTTACACAACAACGCGGCGGTTAAGGAACCAGTATTTTCGGTGATGTCGGTCATAACCGACTGGCAGTTGTCGAATAAATGGTTTGCTCTTCTGCACTTCTGGGATGCAGTCCGCCACGCCAGGTACCTTGTGTGCCACACACACCTCACACTGCCACTCGTCTTCCGGCACTTCCTGCAAAGGCGGCTTCACACACTCCAGATGGTAAACGGCTGAACATGTCTCACAACACAGCAGGTCACCAAGGCGATGGCACACTCTGCAGTGGTCGTCGTAGGCAACCACACCTTCCGACATTAGCTCCTCCCGGGCAATGTTGGTCGCCAGGAACTGGTCCACCAAAAACTGGAGAACTTTGATTTTGCTCTCCAACGGTTCATACGGATAATCCTCGTTCTCCTGGAAAGGCAGAATGTGCCTGTACTCCGGGTCGCTCTCACAGTACGCCCGCACCACCTCCGGCCAGGTCATACCATCCACAAAATACAGAGTTGAGTTGACAGAATCCTTCACGTCAGTGGGACCAAATGTGGTGTTGGAAGTGTCCTCCTCTCTGAGAATAGCTTTGAGCAGGGAGATGTGGGTCTCTGCCAGCAGTGTGCACTGCTCCTGGCTGGCCACCGCGGCACAGAAATCCTCAAAGCGAAACGGGGAGAGCCGCAGCACCGAGCCAAAGTTGCGGAGGACTTCGTAGATGGCAGATACATTGAGGAGCTGTGAGGTAGGAATCTGGAGGTCCTCAGAGGACTTGGGAAGCTCCAGGGGAGGAATGTCCTTTGCCTCAAGAATGGGAGACTGCGGTCGCAATGCCCGATTCTTTCTCCGGCCTGCAAGAAGTGAGAGGAAAAGAGCCAGGAGTGAGAAAAGGGTGGCATATTAATAAAAGGACCATTGAACACAACATGTTTAAACATGGCAGCTGTGGGCATTTTCATCAGGTGCATTGTGTACCACAAAGGACTGAGCTACTGTATAAACCTTTTCCATTATTCAATGCAACCTAAAGTCTAGACTTTTTAGCATCCTTGACACCTCCTTGACTCGCACTCTCTGATTTTGCACTTGTAAAGGAGGATACAGCTGGGCAGATCGGCAATACGGCTAGATTCCTTGCTTCACTTTGTCTGGTGTCACATGGGGATCCCCAAGAGGAATCTCAAAGTGCCACCAATAATCCAAATTTGGTTCTAATAAAATGTACACAATAACAGTGTACCAATAGAATTTGGATGCCAACACCCAATCGATTTCAAATATATGTGACACATAAATTGCCCAATACTGACGGGAATCACAAGCTAGTCTTAATGTGAATGACGTTATTTCTATTACAGCGTGACACAGGAGAAGTCACAGTATAAAAGGTAGACATGCACATACTTGTCCCAAGACAATAAGCTAAATGCTCCCACTGGATTTGTAAGCCTGCCTTTTGTCAACTGTGTAATTAATGCAGATGGTGCAGCTTATGCACTGTACCTGCATATTACCTCTGATGTCTATGTATATTAACCATTTCTGAACACAGTTACCTGAAATAAGCCTGCATTTGTATTTTTATGTGAATGGGTCAGTGCAGGTCACTCAACCTGGCCCCGTGACCCTGCTCCTTACCAGGGCTGAATGCTCTCCTGACACTGCTCGGTGTTGTTATAACAGGGTGAAGAAGCATTTCTTTAATCATTGTAGGATTAGTATACTAATACTATTCACTAATCACACCCACTTATAGTAGATTGGTGTGCTCCTCTAGCCTCCTCATGTGCTCCTCTCAGTCTCAAAGATACTGTGGCATTATTATACAGTGCTGCACAAACTTTTCACAAGGAGACCAAATCAACAAATCCAATAAATTTACACCACCTTATCCACACTGTCTGCCATGCTGTATGTTCCATGCAAACACTGCAGCAACCGCTGATGAACTGGATGTCGATAACTGCTTTGCAAATATATTTGTATTAGCTCTAGTATAATTCTGTGGTTTAGCATTGATGTGTAAACTGAGACAGTGATGGGACTGAAGTGGCAGAACTGGCTGCGTTACAAATGGTGACATCCAGGGATTAACCTGTGACAGCAGTCTTGTGTGAATGGGTCAAACAGGGGCTGACCATCGCTGGTGCATTATTCTGCATCAAACACAGGGATAATGTGTAGAAGTGGCATGTGTGTGGGTGTGCAATGTGTTTGAAAACAGCATGTATATGGGTGTATGCATGTCAATGGCAGTGAAAGCACAGCAATGTCTAGCCCACTGGTCTTACGAAAGACCCCTCACACTTGGCTGCACAATGCTGCCATGTTCACATGTCTTTATAAACAGCAGCCGGAGTGGCCATTGGAAGTTGAGAGGTATGCGAGTAATCCCTGGACCACTTAAATGGCATCTAAGCCTGATCAGAATGTAGCGAGGTGTTATAGAGTGAATAAATCAGGAAATACAACCCACACTTTAATGTTTCTTTCCAAAGAACATTTTTGTTTCAAAGGAAATTGCATCCCAACAAGAAAGGGCAAGTCTGATACAACAGAGATATCAAAAAGGGTTGACCTTTTCTGCTGAACAGATACTGAAATGCTGGATCACCCTTTCACAATTTTTCTAATCCTATGTAGAATTACCTCCAGTAGCTGGCACACTGCTTCCAGTGCATTGCTTTACATAGCAGGTGTGATGTCAATAGATTTTTGCAGACACCACTTTATAAACATGACTGTCCATGAGTGGGGCCGTGATGGCTCTAATTTGCTCACCTGGTAAACACGGTGGTTACTATGGTAACGGTGCACCACGCAATATTGTAACGAGTTGATGTTTGCAACAAGTGCAAAAAAAGAGCGCCTCTCCTCAAAACAAAGGCCTGTCAAACTCATGTAGTGGCAGTATGCAACAAAAATGTGTCTTCAGAAACAGAGATGAACAAGGTGCAAAGGTCCAAGTGATCTAAATGACTGCGTGACAAAATGAGATTATATATCTGACAGTACTACAGCCTTAGAAAAAGTAGACCTATGCACTATTAATCTGATGGCAGTGTGAAACTGTGTTTACAAACTGCGTGTTTTGATGGCGCGTAGTCTACATAGTACAAACTGCACGTACTATACTGTACTTTCACAAGTAGAGATGTTGAATGAATGGAATGAATGGAAAGTGACAAATACAGTTCATATATCCTGTTTCTATGTGTGTATGTAGACACGTTAAATATGGCGCGCACGGGGGGAAAAAGCACGAATAAATTATTCATTATAAAATGACAACAAAAATGTGCTGATGAGACAAAAAGTCCGAAACACGGGAGCCGGGTGAAGCGTGGGGCAGACCTGTAAACCAGTGGCAAGCAGAGCACACGGTAAACAAAGGCCTGTTTCTGAGTGCAAGCTCCATTTTGAACAATGCGGCTTGGTTTCTGTACTGAGCTAAAAAATAAAACACACACTTTAAGTTATGCAAACCTGCGGTGCAAAAGTGCGTGCACTTGCAAACCAACGTACCTGGGGTGCTACCGAGCGTGCTGTGGCTCCTAAAACTACTCTCGGTACAGTAGCTGGCATCATCATCATCTGGTAGTTCCTCCAGATAGTCAGAGTCGTTTCCCAAGGCCTCCTCTTCTTCAAGATCCGACGAAGGGTTGTCGTTCAGGAGTTCATCTTCGTCTGACCTGTAGCTTAAATTATCATCCTCCTCGTCGCTGTTGTCGTCGTAGACCACCTTGGTTTGAGGCCGCCGCCTCACTCCGCCTCTACCGCCGCGGCTGCCTCTCGACCCCCTGCCTCTCCCTCTCCCTCCTCTGCCCCGCGATGCCGCGGCCGCCGCCGTGGTGGAGGCTCCAACTTTCCTGCGGCCCCGGGACGAATGAAAGTTCTCTCGGCCGGAGATTTCTGTATCCACCTCCGCAGAACCAGTGCCGCAAACACCGCCACTTCCTCCCCGTCCCCGGCCGCGTCCTCTGCCCCTTCCCCGTCCACGCATCCCTCTACTCCTGCTGCCCCGAGAGCCGCGGACTGGCCCGGGTGAACCTTCCCGCATCACAGCTGCTTGTTTGGGCGGCCTTCCTCTTCTCCCCCTCATTGTGGGAGAGAGTCTCTTCTGTTCCGCTTCAATCTCGGTGCCTGAAAAAGCCACACACACCGGAGAAAAGCGGGGAAGAAGGAAACTAACAGGTCCAGTGACGCTTCCCGATAAGTCTCCACCAAGCCCCGGTCTCAATTTCAGGGCGGAAAGCTCAAACTGAATGGCCGGTGTCCCGCTCTGGGTCGCCTGCAGACGCCATTTTTCTTCACAGCTCTCCCTCCGTTGAAAACACAGCAGGCCCCAAACCTGCGTCAAGCTAACCACGGATACCAGTAGTTGTACCAGAAGTAAGGCGTCCACACCTTCAAAGTAAAATCAAAGCGAAAATTTAAAAAATACAAACAGTTATCAAATACTGTGGTGTACAGGGCGCGATATAAACGTTAAAACCGTAATACTTATTATTTATTTTCAAGGTGGTCGTCTAGAAATCAAAAATATCAACTTTAAATGTTATTTCGCTTAAATGAGTTTACTGTAACACACCGGAAGTTGAGGTTATTATCCTCTAACTTGACACTAGGAGGCCTAAATGGATGCGAGGTCACGTGACCCACTATTCTACAATAGACGCAATTGCCGTGCTAGTTCATAAAATTAGTTATCCATGCAAACGCTTTCTGCCAATAGTACTTTATTAGTGCTGTCTGGTCCCGGTGGGTGGCTTTAATCACAGGTGGGTCGAGTGTATTCACTGAAACACCATCGTTAATTTTCGGCCATGTCGCCATCGTCGTCACAGCAAAGCCAGGCGAGAAGATAAGCATACGTCCGACATGAGCTATGTTACACGAACATAAATAAGCCATCGTAAAAAGTTAGTAGCGCACATTTCTTTTATTCTTTAAATGCCTAAAAATCTGAAATAGACTTTCACTAACAAATTCATTTTGTATGACTTTAAAATGAGTTTTTATTCATCACCAGGGATCTGGCTCCATTTTCAGTCAGTGTAGTTAATTGAACTGAGGAGTGATGCTGAGCTCCTGCTCATCAAACCTTTACTATCACCCAGTGTGACAGTGTAGGCTGCACTAACTCTCTGCTCCTGTCTTTATATCACCCTCTGGTTTGAATTGATGAACTGTTAATATGTGACAGTCATCTTTGCATGTGTTTGCGTTTCTTAATCGGCCAGCTACTTCACCAATACACAGCACACAACCAGGGCTACTGTTTAGCCGGCACAGATGCCCAAACTCTCACACTTCTTACTACGGTAACTTAATCAGGAGATAAAGTCACGATGATTTGTGTCAAAGTTACGACAATATGATTTGATTCATAACGTCATCTGCTCTTTATGGAAAGCAACGTTGTCGTGGCCGAGTGGTTAAGGCGATGGACTAGAAATCCATTGGGGTCTCCCCGCGCAGGTTCGAATCCTGCCGACAACGTCAGGTTTTTTTTTTTTTTGCTTTACACAGAGATAGTCATGATTACGCCCACCGTTGTTTTGTTAAAGGGATAGGTAACTCGAGCGAAGATTTTTGCGACCGATATACTTCGCCGTGCACGCCACCGTAGCTATTTACAACCTAAACAAACATGTTACCATTTTTTTAACTTGCTAAATGTTCGTAGCTTGTAGGTATTTCTCCTCATGACCTTCGCACAGAGTCTAAATGTATTGCGAATTTGCCATCCTGCCTCTGATTGGTCTACCCTGACAGTCCGGCACCTAACCAATCTCACACCTCTTGCCTAAACCTAACCAATCCAACTTATGAAGGCAAAGAGTACTAGCCAATCAGAGGGAGAGTGGAGCGGGTCATGCCTCCACGAAAAACACAAATTCGTACCGCCAGGCCCCAGGTGTCTCTATACAGCAGGTGAGGAGTCAAACCTCTGTTAACCACACCAGCGCAAGTAAGTATCCTATATTAAAGGGAAATTTCGGTTTATTTCCACACCAGCGCAAGTAAGTATCCTATATTAAAGGGAAATTTCGGTTTATTTCAGCCCGTCTCCTATCGTCCTAAATTTGTTTCAAGTCACTAGTGACATAGAAATAATAGTTAGCATGTTAGCCGTTAGCCGAGATACAGTCGTAGCGTCAGACCTGTTAAAACTTAATTGAATGGGCATCCTTTCCAGTGCAAAGTTAGTCCACTAAACGAGCTTTTTCTCCACAAAGACCGCCTCATATCGTTAGGATAAATGTCAGAGAACATATAGAAAACGACATGTAAACGTGTTGTCTTACCTTA
>NC_065510.1:33660607-33672149 GCF_006386435.1 Epinephelus moara | reverse complement strand
GTTTACATGTCGTTTTCTATATGTTCTCTGACATTTATCCTAACAATATGAGGCGGTCTTTGTGGAGAAAAAGCTTGTTTGGTGGACTAACTTTGCACTGGAAAGGTTGCCCGTTCAATTAAGTTTTAACAGGTCTGACGCTATGGCTGTATCTAGGCTAACGGCTAACATGCTAACTATTATTTCTATGTCACTAGTGACTTGAAACAAATTTAGGACGATAGGAGACGGGTTGAAATAATCCGAAATTTCCCTTTTAATACAAATTAATAAAAATATGCAGAAATCATGACGAACACCTCTTACTCCAATACTTCCCATATTAATGCACAGGTATTTGATGGCACCATTTTATAATAAAAAAGTCACACATGGATTTGCAGTTGTTTTAGTTATATATTTGTATTCAAAATAAAAGGCTTTCCTGTGGAAAATCCTGTACAAAGTCACAGCCATTCACTTTCACAATTATGCGTTCAAAGATAGAGTCCCACACTACCGCCGTTATATTAGGCGGCTTTTGCACGTCACAAACCCCCTATTAACCAATTTGGCATTGAGCATTTCATTCATCTTATATTATCTTAACTGTCTAAGTTTTATCATCTTAAACATGTTTACATGGTTTCAAGACACCTGCGACTCATTCAATGCCTGAATTACACCAATAATTCATATACAGTGAAACTTGTGCATCTTGAGTTCTGATGGCTGGCAGCTGTGCCAAAAGCACTTCATATTACATCATTTGGGACATTTATACAAAGTTGGAACCACTACAGGTGAAAAGTTGGAAGGAGACAACGTGATGAATGATTTATTAAAAGTAGACACACTCTAAAACAGCTCAATGATTTCGATGGAGTATTGTCCGACGTCCTTCTTCACCTTCATCTTATTGAGCTCTTGGAGGCTGCTCTCGATCTTTCCAAGCTCAGAAACCAGTCTCACCTGAGGACACAAGAAGGAGCCTAAGTCGCTACTATAAACCCTGGATATAATAAAACCCATAATAATAAAGTCACAACAAATGGCTATTTGTTTTCCAGAATATTTAACCTGCGGCTACAAAGCAAACAACAGGGAAGACTGTTTGTTACCTGAGACTTCACAAAGCTGTGGAGGTTCAGCAGTAAGCCTTTGGCCTCTGGAGTCATCACCAGCACTGTGAAATGGGCGTCCAACAGCAAGCACACCCAATCCATGATCTAAAACAAAATGCAAAGGAAAACAGAGTTAGTAGTTAAATTATCTTTAAACTGGATGAACTGCATGTTTGATACAAATTATAAAAGCTGTTGCAAAAACTCTTCATCTCCATCTTTTCACGCTGACTGTATACACTGTGGCTGAACATAATTGTAACCGCACACAGTTCAGGTCAAAATGGGAGTCTGACTTCCACCATGTCTGTATTTGACAATCTGTCAGCGAAATAATTTCTCCTGCCTTCGGACTTGTCACTAAATGTGTCCCGATGTGACAGACACAGGCTGTGCTGATACTGTGACAAGTGTGGCCACCCTAATTATCTAGTTAGACACTGACACAGACCTGAGCCAGACTTGGTGATCTCAATCCATGCATCTGTGGGAAGGCATCTTGGGAATATTTTAGGTAAAGGAATTGCAGGTACTGGAGGAAAAGCTGATTGGATGAGAAAGAACATTGAGCACTGTAAAAATATATTTTTAAGCATTTATAGTCATAAAAATGTGCAGCCTGTGTTCTATTAGAGAAGTGGGAAAATTAAGTAGCTGTTACTCACAACAACATGCTGGGAAGAGAGATCTTTCAGGTGTGGGAGGAGGAAAGAGTCGCTGTACGCCGTCTGCAGGATCTCATTTCTATGCAGCTTCAGTTAAGATCTCATACGTGTCAAATTCAAATCATTACACACCAAGAGCAATCATTTTGCAATTATGCTAACAAACCATAACATGAAGCTTGCTACTGATACGCAAGATGTAGGAGGACTGAACGTAAGTGATTGCATCATATTGAACAACAAAATGTGACAGGTTGGTGAATATATTTTGTCTGAGTGATGGTGCACTGGCAGGATACAGTAAAACAGCCTTGTGTAATCCCACTGGACAGCTCTGTTCTGGTGGAGATGAGGTCTTCTCTTTGTCTTCTACTCTGGTGCCACCTCCACCGAGGCCGTCTGAACGGTCCTCGCCAACGGATGTGGGGCTGAAACCATTCTGCAAGCCGAGCGGGCCACGCTCTCTGGCCACGAGGGTTTCCATGACAGAGACACTGTCAGGCTCCAGGCTCAATTTCTCTGCGTCGACGTCTGGCATACTGCAAGATGAAGCCAGAACAACACACTGTTTATTTTTTTTTCCATCTTACATGACACTGAGTCAGGGTAATAATTTAGATTATTAAACTCCTAGATCACAAAATTATGTTACTTTAGTGCCCCCTAGTGGTAATATCCACATGACACTGATTTACATCTGTATGACAGTGTTCATTGACAGTGCTCTGCATTTGGAAACCATCAGTTTTACCTGATAAAGGCCTTAAGGCAGGCACAGGTGACAGCTTCCGGGATGTCAGGGAAGAACTGCAAGCAGAGCTGACACAGGAAGTAGTCCTTCCTCTCCAGGGCCAGGAGCACAAGGTCAGGACACACACTATTTGAAAGCCATGATTGCAAATGGTCACATTCAGCAGAAACAACACTGTTTGAACTACTCTACTAGCACTTAGAGATGCAATTTACATTATTCAATTCCGTTTTTTTGCTTCATCATGTAAACTAACTCTATTATTAGCGTTCAAATGCACGGTCAGAAACACATTCTGCAGACTGAATACTGAATAAGCAGTTTTGAGGGTCAACTTTCTTAACTAGAAAAAACAAAACAAAAAAAAAAAACACCCTGGTTCCATTGCCATTCTACTGACCTGTGGCAGAGGCACCGCGTGTGCACTAGCTGTGCCAGGCTACTGGGGGTGTAGAAGGCTGGATCATCCAGGCTCCGGGACACAAGGGTCGATGCTAGCTGTCCCACCGAGGGCTGCAAGTCCTGGATGTCTGTCCTTGAGAGGAGCCCCTCCACCTCTCTCTGGACCTCTTCCACTGGTAATGTCTGCACGAGCAAATACAAATAATTTCTGTACATTTTTTATGTTTTTGTCATGAAATTACTTTTTTTGTCAACACTGTTCCAGTATTTTGTGAGAGAGCCATGAAAAATCACATTTTTACCTTGATGAGCTCCAGAACTTGCTCATTTGTTAAACCGGGTGCTGATTGGCTCTTACGGGTTGTTCTCTGTATGAAACGAGGGAAGAATCAAACCACAGATGACACCACTGACAGGAGCATTACAGGGCCATTACTCCTCAGGTGGCACTTCATTCAAACACACAGAATTTTAAAAAGCAGAGGCAGTGAATTGATGATGTGCCACAACAAACAAAAAAAGTGTCATATTCCAATAGCATTTAGCGTGGGTGCATGTTTGCTCAGTAATATCATAAGTTGGGATGAATTGTTAGATGAGTCAGACCTCTTTACATATTAATTTAGGTTACTTTGGCCACAACACAGTAGCCCTGTTGTATTGTGAATTTCTCCCTTTACCACAGTATAGAATTTTCTAAGTTTAGTGAATGTAGCGCCATTTCAGGCAGCAACTGCTGTAAATCACTTTTTCATATGGAGCAAGTGCCAATTAGCTGTCAGTCTGGGAAACACTGTTAGCCAGTTTTCAAGGCTACACTGTGTGGGACTGTTGCACCAGCAACTCAGACAGCAGCTGTGTAGCCTCTTTCTGTTGTGTAAGTTCCCTTATTTTGCCTTGAAAACTTCTCCAACATACCGTCTTCCTGGTCTCCACTGTCCTCGATGGATGAGCTTTCTCTTCATGCAGAATGTTATTCCAAGATGGGACAGAGGTGGGAGCTTTGGACTCTGCAGCGGTGAGAAAAACACACTGTGCTGAGTGTCGAATCAGCGTTGCAGCATTATCAAGAACAGCCTGCTACATGACTACATATTTATTATTTAGATTGTTATTGCGGAATTATTTATTGAGGGTAAATTAGTGTTCACAGGCATTAAAAGTATATGTTTGTAATTTGCTCAAAGTTTTTATTACAAAAACAGCATTACTATGAATTTGTTTGAGCTCACCTTCAGTCTTGGCCTGCCTGAGCTTCCCCAGAGCAGAGGCCAGGGAAGATTTGGGGCACTCATATGGAATAACAGAGAGGGTTTTCCCGTGTGGAATTAACAACTTGTTTGAATAACTCCAAAGCTAAATCAAAGAGAAAAGAAAGTGAATGCAAACATGAATAAAATAGTTAGACAGCGATGAAATGGAGTCGCAGAACTCGTCTTTAAATGCGTCCATATTGACATTGTAAACTGCCATAAAGTTGTGAGGAGGGACAGTGAGCCCCGTCACAGTGGAGAGCAGACACAATGCTCTACCAAAGTCATACAGTCCTCCATCAGCACCTAGCAGCTGGAAGGACAGGGAACCTTGGCCTGCAGCATTAACAACACTGAGGGAAGACTGAGTGGGTGGTAGGTGCATACTTCTAACCTCAGCAACAAAAGCTCATGTACCAACTGGTGATCGTCCTGTATGAGCTTAAAGTCATTAACAGTGTATTGTTTCATCCACTCATCTTATGCAAATATTAGAAAACACTTTGCTTGGCGTGTTATTTGCATTTCATACCCCAAAGCATTCATACCTGTCCGTAGATTTTACTCGCCATCTCTTTTCCTGCCTGAAGTGTCTGGAAATTGGTATTCCAGATGCAGAGGAAGTCTGAGAAATCAAAGACAGAGAGCCATTCAAGAAACACACACACACACACACACACACACACACACACACACACACACACGCTGGAGTCATACAACTGCAGGTCATCATTTCAAGTGTATTTATTCCAAAAACAAGGCCCACATGTCAAAATCAATGCAATGACTTCAGAAGTTAGCCTTGTATTTGTTTAAGTTCTAATAATTTGAACCCAAGAGTTGATTTTAGTTAATATACAACATTCCTTGTACTTTCTCCCAAGCACAAGATGTGGAGGCTAGAAAACAAATTCAGGTCACTCATTAACAAACAAAAAAACAAAAAATGCTTTAACCTTGTATTTAGTCTCGCCTGCCTGACCCATTCTCTGTTTTTTTTAAAGATTTTGTTGGGGGAGTGTTTTCTTTTTTTTTTTAAGATTTTTTTTGGGGCAGTTTTGCCTTTAATTGATAGGAAAGTTAAGTGTGAAAGGGGGAAAGAGAGGGGGAATGACATGCAGCATAGGGCCACAGGCTGGAGTCGAACCCTGGCCGCTGCGGCAACAGCCTTGTACATGGGGCGCCTGCTCTATCCACTAGTCCACTGACGCCCCTGGGGGAGTGTTTTCACTTCTCATTGTACAGATGACAGTGTAGAGGCAGCCTGAAAACAGGGGACGATAGAGGAGGGTATGAGATGCAACAAAGGTCCCGCAGCTGCAATAGAACCCAGGATCTTGTGGTTATGTGGCTTTAACTGTTACCATTCGGCTTCCAGGGCACCTCCCACTCTGATTATTGTGTGTAGATTTTGTCAATGCAAAATAACTGTAGTTAAAAGACCCAGTGTGTAGGTTTTATGGGGATAAATTGGCAGAAATTTCATATATAATATAATAAGTATGTTTTCTTTAGTGCAGTGGTTCCGAATTGGTGGGTTGCGGTCCAAAAGTAGGTCACAGATCGCAAACGTGTCCAGTTTGTAAAAAACACACTTTACATTAAAGTACAGTGAATTTCCGTCACAGACCTTTTATTTTGAAGAGCTGTTTCCTTCTGTAGAGTGAGTCAATAATGCCAGCTACCTAAAAGAGACAGCAAACTATCTCGACAACATCGCAAGTACGACGCTGAATATATTAAACTGTGTGGACTTTGAACGTATGACTGAGGAGAAATCTGGACCCCGTGGCTGGACCAGTTGCTTTAGTGAATAACCCCCGGAAAAAAAGAACTTCTGTGTTTTTATTATGTTAGAACGAGCCGTTTATATCTACATACAGAGCAGGTCCTCTTCCACGGAGTACCACATTGTTTCTACAGTAACCTAGAACAGATGAACCAAACACTGGTATTATTTAGGGCTACTCATGTTTTTGTTTCAGCCACCATAATTCTTCTACATGCTTGGCACAGGGGAGAAGTTTCAGTAGGCTGCAATCTGCAAGCTAACCACTAGATGCCACTAAAGCCTACACACTAGACCTGTAAAACTGACCATGCAGAGTTGTGTTTTTTGTGCATTACTTGTTAAATCTAATGTGTACACAGTGCTAGTGTATATAGTTTTTATACTTTTATCTTATTTGCATTTATTGTTGTGTTTTTATCTTGTTTTCCTTTTTATCTATCACTCAGTTGTTTTTGTCTCTTAAGCCGCTTTCACGAGTGAATTTCTCCAGTGTGAGATTAGTAAAGTTTTAGGGCTGCCCCTTGAAAGTCAGAGATTTAAATCATCAGTTGGAGACCCCTCAGTCAACTGAGACTGCTTTAAGTTAAGCATCGAATATTCATATTAAACATCGGAATCTGATTTGACTGACAAAATTCTGAGTCAGGTAAAGCCCTACAAAGTTTCTTATTTTATGCTGATAACAGTTTTTTTCTAATGGGTAATGAAGACAGAAAAGACACAGGTAAGCTAATGTGCAACTACTTTTTTGTCACTTTTCCAGTGTGAACTTTTCATACTTAAAACCCTTCAGACATAGATCTGGTGTTCAGCATGCTGCTGACTCACTAGCATGGTTTACTGAGACCCTTGTAGTACATCCAAGATTGACTTAATCAAGATCTGTCATGCTTAAAATGGTACTTTTAATGGACTGAAAACCAGCCAGATGCTCTGGCGAATTCCATCTGAAAACCTGTCTGAGTGGAGCACTTATGGGCTTCATTTGAGGCAATGTAAATAAACTGCATTTACCTTTGCCAGCCCCGGCAGAGGGGTGTGGAACCCCCACCACAGCTACATGGGCTTCATCGAGGACCTGAGCTGACGCAGCCTCCAGCAGGCCCTCGCCGACAGGAAGACTCAGCAGCAGGCTGCGGGGCAGAGGAAGAGCCTGGGCCCCCTCATCAGCCACCAGGCCCCGCACAGAGATGACACTCTGGTACACATGACCGTTAGGGTCTGGATGGAGGGAAGATGATGGAGCACAAGAGGTTAAAAGGATTATTGAGAGAAGAAATTAATAATACTTATCTTGCATGTGACATCCCATGTTTTACCCTGAGAGTAAAACCACAACTCATCACTGGTTTGGATGTGCCTGCACTGTCAAACAGTGAAAACTAAAAATATTTCCACAGGAAATTCAGTCTTACAGAGATAAAGCAGGCGGATGTGTTTGTCGCTGTAGGATGCAGAGAAGCTGAGCGGGGAGAGACCTGGCTCCTCTCTCTCCAGCCGATACCTCTGTAGGGTGTTGGGATTCAGTCTCTGCAGGTAGAGGAAATGATCTCCTTTCTGTGGGAATACAAGGACAGCCAAGGCCTTTAGAAATACCAAGAATAAAAAGTTGATGCACATGTCCACTGAGAGACAAGGACAGACAAAATTAGTTAGTGGTAGATGGGTTATAAAATACAGGTCAATCCCATGCATTTCAGTGCAAACACATAACATGCCTTCCAATGATTTGTCTCTCAGGGTTTGGGTACTGAACTTGGGTACCAACCAAATTACACTGGTACTATCGAGTACCAATTCAAGTTGGTGCCAAATTTCGGCACCTAAGAACCCATCCTCGTGAGAACACCAGGCTCATACAGGAAGCGGAAGCACTGCAAAGCACCCCACAGCCAGCAACAGAGCTCCATTGGATTCCCAGCAAGCCAGTGCACTAGTAGTTTCAGCATCTTGTCTATTTTCTTTTCTGTTTAATTTTAGAAACAGCCAAGTATCACTGCTGTTTGCGTTTTTTCAATTATGTACTTATTTTGCATATTTCTCAGCTGTGTCTAAATAGAAAGCAAGAGAGATGAGCAAACACACATATACACACAAGCAGACAGACATAGCTCTATGTGTGATTGGCAAAGAGCGGAGGAGAAGACATTTTGTTTACTCTTACTTGTTAAAAAATATATTTTTTATATTACAAAGAGCAAAGCACCAAGAAAAAAAAGGTACCATTGGGTAACGGCACCGAATCCCATGTCCCGGCACTGGTATTGATTCAAATGTCAAAGGTACCCAACCCTACTGTTTTTACAGCATTGTACTGTGATACAGGTGCAATGAAATCGTAAAAATGAATTCACTGAATTGACTTGTAAGATTTTGTTTCTTTCATCAAAGCCAAACAATTAAAATGATGTTACCTGTTCAGTTGTGAAGATCATAAACTGCTGTGACTCTGCCACTATGTTGGTGCTCCACCTAAAGACAAAAAGAGCATTCATCAACACGCTACAAGAGACAACAGGGGTCCGTTTCAGAAAGGAGGTTCAACAAACTCTGAGCCTAACCCTGAACTCTGAGTTGAGTAACTCTGAGATGGGAAACTCTGGGTTACGGGTTTCAGAACAGGTGATTTCAATCTGTTCAATCAACACAGAGTTTGTTCACTCTGAGTTAAGCGCGTGCACCAAGACTTTAAAAAGCCGTCATCAATGGAGCCCCGATACCACGATTCACCATGGCAACAAGCTACAAGAAAAGGTCTGCATTTTTTTACTCCTCTGGAGTTGGATATTTTAATGCGCTCATACAACGAATTTGAAGCTGTTTTCAGGAAGAAGAGTAACACGGCTGCAGCAGCGAAGGAACGGTAGTTGACGTGGGAGAAAATTACTGCTCGAGTCAATGCGTAGCCTAAGTTTAAATTTATTTTATACATTTATGCAATCACAATAATATTAGGCTACAGATGTAAACAGGTGGAATGGTGTTAAGAGAGAGAGCAACACAAAGAATCTGAGTAGATGAAAGTGCACGTCCACGGTTGGTGACGTTAGTTATGTCACGACGGATGAGGTTATGGATATAAATGATGGACTGTGATGTGAAACGGTACCGTTCAAAAAGAAAATGTTCTGGAAATGATAATAACGTCAATTCTGGGCCTGTGAATAATCTCCCGACGAATGCGTAACTCCTTCCTCAATAACACTGCCTCCCGACGAATGCGTAACTCCTTCCTCAATAACACTGCCTCTTCATCCACAGGGTCCTCCAAGAACGGACATGCCATGGTCGAAAAAAGTAGATTTAGAACTAGAACACACTTTAGGATCCGACTTTACCTTGAGGACAGATGATCAAACTCGCTGAAACCAGCGCGACACTAAACGAATGAATGAATGAATCACACTGCGTGTGTGGCGTAAGAGGGAGGAGACAGCTAGAAACTCGAGGTTCATTGAAGAAAACCTGCTCTCGACCAGGTTAGGTTCACAGAGTCAGCTGCCATAGTAACTGACACCGAGCTTCAGTTACCTCTCTTTCTGAAACGGGCTGGAGTTACTCCGCTTTCTCTGGTTTAAGTTACCTCCCTTTCTGAAATGGAAAACCCAGAGTTTCCCTCATTTCAGGGTTAACAGACTCAAGAGTTTTCACTAAACCTGCTTTGTGAAACGGACCCCAGATGAGACCGCAGCACGGCACTACCAAGCAGGTTATCTCAATATTTGAAATTTTATTGTCTATATAAATTGTTTTACTTTAAGCATCTCTACAGGCAACCTCGCTCCTAGTCTGGATTATACCCCAAAGAATTTACTGCGGCTGTAAGCTACAGCGATACTGACCTAATGGCCTCTTCTTGAGCCAGGACTTCCTCTATGGGCTGCTGGGGAGCAGAGAGGAGAGAGTCCAGGAGCCTCACAGCTCCTCTCTGGAACAAGACCACAGGCTCCCCTCCAGCTACGCAGTGGACCCTCCAGACATCTGATGACACCTGAAGAGAAATAAAGGATTACACCAGCTTCCAAATGACGACAAATCACCTTGTCAAATATATTTTGAGGATTGAAAGCAAAATTCTCCAACTCGTATAGCATGTTAGGTAATCACATACGATAACATACTGTGTTAAAGATTTCTGCAGTGGAAAGAAAATAAATGCAGACATGTTCAAATGGAGCTGATACAGAGTGCTTCACAATATGACTAAACCACTTCCATCACCAAGCCATTATCCTCAACTGTATGATTCATCACATCTTATCCCTCTGTATGACAAGAGGCTTTTCACCTTGAATCTGGTATAAACAATTAAGCCTTCAGACGTCATCAGACAAAACATCGCACAAGCATTCTGTGGCTTTAAATGCCACTAGAGAGAAGAGATAAATAGCCATATTCACACTTACGGTTGCTTTGAAGGCCTTATCTAAAAGTATGTCTTCTTCTTTCCAAATTCTGATCACCTTAAAAACAAAACAAAAACAGACATTATTTTACAGATATTTGTGGAGGGTCAGATCTACAGAGACATCTACACTAAAAGAATGACAGATGGGTTTATTCTCCAAGAGCAACATAAATTAGTGAGGTCCAACCTGTAAATAACAGAACATGTCACAGTGGGTAAGCAACTGACAGGTGGGCGGGGGAATGAACTCATGTAGAAACAATTCAGAAACACAGTTAGTACATGTTTACTGAAAAAGTAGTAATTCAGTCATTGTTTTCCAAATGAACTTGGTGCTAATAGTGTGTTGGAGTTCACTACCTTCTTTTATTGTCTGACAATAAGTACCTCAGTATGGTTTGTATACTTAAGATAAAAACTGACTGGTTCATTTTGCCTAATATCAATCCAACAGTGAGTCAATCGGGCTTTGTACAGATGGTGCTGCAATCAAAGCATAAATGAGAATCCTTGCCACAACAGGAATGACTGAAAGTCTACCTTGCTGTCTGAGACTGCCACATATTCCTTGCTCTGTGAGTTGTAGACTGCTGAACAGGTCAGAGTCTGTCCTTGTTTCACCGTCCAGCTGCTCAGCGGCTTCTGGTCTGAAACCTGACAGAACCATAAAAACACAAATAGTTAGTGGAACAGTTTATAACATCAATGACTCTACCCAAGATGGTTCTACGAGTCACAACACGAACAGTTCTCCTTCACCCGTGGATGGATTACTGGACAAGCCTACAAGGCAGTGGCCCAGAGGCCCAAAGTGACTGTCTCACAGTCAGCCCATGCCTTCACCTGCATCTACACTGGTAAATGTAAAGCTGTGTGACTGTGTCATGGTGTAGCTTCCATCATTAAATATGGAGACTCGTGAAACAAGCAAGTGAGGCCGGTTCAGAGAGTTGACATGTAATGTAAAGAAGCTGCTCAGTGACGCATTTAGAGGTACATGGAGCTGTAACGTTACATTTGATAATGAGCCCAACTACTGAAAGCCATTAACGTTAGTAGTTAGCATGCTGTGTGTGTTCTGCGGTGGGCATAGCGACCGTTAGCTAACATTTGCCTGTTTTGGTAGAATAGCATCGTGTTTACTACAACCTTAACGGCGTTTGCTTAC
>NC_065510.1:33640490-33660107 GCF_006386435.1 Epinephelus moara | reverse complement strand
CAGGGTCAACACACACATACACACACACAGCGTCCCAATGCTGATGGCCAGCCCTTGAGACACACACTGCAAGTTTGCTGGAATGATTGCAGCACTGACCTAAATTCCCTGCAGTGTTACTCACTCTTGACTGAGTCATTTGGCTATACCATAATGGTGCATGAGCTTGAATGAACATAGTAGATGTAGATGTCACCGCAGGCACATCCATCCATACAGTAAGACACTCACCTGCCATCGGGACTTTGCCAGCACAAAATAAATGAAGTGCAATGAAAATCTTGCAAGCTGAGAAAAGTCAGGAACAATAGGAATAGATCTGGGCCTTTGGAGGTTCTTCATATATTTTACCATCACAAGTTAACTATGTAAAATGTCTACATAAACTTTATTTTGCCATCTTATTTTGGAAGATTGTCCTCTTGGTCAGCATAAAAAATATCACCTGTATACTATGGCCAGACATTGGGACTTCGACGAATCTCTCCCACAAACAGAAAGAAAAGCAACAAACAGTATGCATGTCTTGTATTGATACACTTAAATAATCCCACACTGAGCACATAAACCTGCATTATATATATATACAGGAAACAATATGTTAATTCGTAACAAATCAATAACACCCCACCCCCATCACCCCTGAGGGGCGACCCCTGAAGATGTACGAGACAGTCCATTCTTCATTAAAAGTTAAGTTTTAGCTGACTTTTCTCAGACCGTGCTCTCCTGTCTCTTAAGGGGCAATGTTTATCGGAATGCACATATTTTATTGGCTAAGTAGCATCAAATGAGGTGATTTACAGCGCATGCAACTGGTCTGTGAGTTCCTTGGTGCTGGTTGAAATAGAAATGCTTTTTCAAAAATGCATTTGCAATAATTTATCAGTTATACATGTAGGTCAGGGTCTGGACAGGATAGCATCTGGGTCTGGACTGCTGTCCACCTATTAGTGACCTCGGGGGTGATGGAGAGGGGTGGCAGGTTAACAAGGGGGACACATTTTGGTCATTTTGCTAATAAGGGGGACAGCGCCCCCCTTATCTTCCCTCAAATCGCCTACTGCACATATATATTCACACATGAATATAAAATGAATGCAAGAGCAAAGCTGTATAATACTGTCTCACAGACATTGAAATATCACACAAAAATTAACACATACTTCCCATAACTGCTGGGCAGGGTTGACTTTTTAACATGTCAGTCTTTGAGAAGTCCTTCACCCGTGGAGTGAGCCCTGTATGACTGAAACACCTTTTGATGTCTCCCTTGCTCTTGGTGCTGAGAAACTTTGGTGTTTCAGACCGAGCTAGCCAGCGAGCTCCACAGATGTGCAGTATCTCAGAGAGCACAGAGTGTTCAGGGTGCAGCCCATCCTCCCCTGCCAGCAGAAGATGAAGGCTCTCTCCCCCAAAGGAGGGCCTCTCCCCTGGGCACGGTTCACAGGCGAACAGGCGGCAGATCAAAGGCCTCACATCCTATCCACCTCTCTGATCGGAAAAACAAGCCAGCTGCTGTTCCTATTACACAGACGCCCTGTATCTGTAAACAAATTACTTTCATATAGTGTATTTGTATGTTGTAAAGATAATTGCCTTTATAAAAAGTCTGGTGATATTTTGTTATTGTCAGCAAAGGATCAAAACCAACAGTGAATTGATCACACCAACAAGTATTGCCTGATATATCTTCATATTCTTTTTGGATTATTGTATTAAATAAGCTCTGTGGCAGAGAACGGTTTATGATACTTACATGTTTTGTTCACCGAGATAATTTCCACAACTGAAAACCACATAAGATTTTTGAAGCATCAAAGCAATTGCCAGAAAGCTAATGTAAGGCTATAAACAAACTACGCCACGGTCGCATGACTTCAACGCTGCATACACAACAAGGCTGTAAAGCTGTGTTTGGATGTGATGACGCTCTGTAGTCTCATTTGGCAACTTGTTAGCAAGCATAATTTCTAAGACATGTAAAAGCTTAAAAAAATATGAGTGGAGTGTTTACTGACATATTTGATGTCATAGAGCAAAACACGAAAGTCTCTTAAACTTGAATTAAAGTTTGAATTGAATACCTTCACTAAACCCACTGACATAGACGAGGGAACTGGGAGTGCTAAAATACTAACTCATTTCCAGGTTTTAAGACTCATTTCCTGCTGCATTATAGCTCCATGAGACTGTCCTCCTCCAAGATGTGACCACACAGGTCGTTTGTACCAGTAGCTTACTACGACACAAATTTATGTCAATTGTTAGGTGGCAACCTCTAGTGACCATAGTTAGTATGACGGGTGCAAAGCAGGAAGTCAGGTGATGCTGTATAAAGACCAAAAAAAGTGTGGGTAGGGAGGAGATCAAGGTGGGCGGATGAGTCAAGCAACCACAGGACTTTCACCCAAGAGATGCTGTTTGTGTCCTGTGAGAAACCTAAAAGTCAGTGTTACGGTATTTTAACTTTGTAACATCCATAGCCTGTAAATAGAGATGGACAAAGCATCTCCAATGACCCAAACTGTACAGAAGTGAAGCTAAAATACCCCAGATACAGCGGCTGCCATCTTGCTTTGGTGACGCCATTCAGAGCCGGAGTCTACACCGTAGCGATCTCCATGATATCAAGTTTCCCACCCATAGACTCATCTGACGAATGCCACAATGCCAGTGCCACTGAATGGGAGCACATCGTTTGGCTCACACAATTGTCAGTAATGTTGTAAAATCCCTGTTTTAGAATAGAATAGAACTTTATGGCATTAAATAACTAATTAAAGCCAAAGTTATCTGATAAACAAACACTTGAACATACAGCAGCATGATTAAAAATACCTTAAAAGACAGGAACCATCTTTGGGAAACAATATTTTATATGTACTTTGAGTATTTATTTTGGCCCATGTCCCATCCACTAACATGGAGGCGACAGGCTTTATGACCTATACTGCAGCCAGCAGCCAGGGGACAATCGAGATGTTTCGGCTTCACTTTTAGGGAGCTGTCATGTCGTCCATCTCTACATACAGTCTATGCTAACATCACATAACATACATACATCAAATTAAGTAGTTAACTGGCTTCTGTAAGTTAAGTTACATAACAAATGTACTTATTTTAATAAACACTTATTTTAACCCAAGCTATTATCTTTTTTGTAAACCTAACAAAGCAGTTTTAGTACAACTTCGACCACTTCAGCGTTAACCATGTGTTTAAAACCATAACGGTAAACAGTCATATACGACCTATTACCATCATTGTACCTTTGATGATTATGATGTTGATCTCCACTACTGGTAGGCGGCTAGTTTAGGAGACACTACTGTGGGTCGTATTTGACGGTAGGAACAAACATAGGTCGTATGGGTTGGAGGACTTATGAGCTCCTTTCAGAACTATTGAAAACACAGACACCCTGTAAGACTCACTGTTGCACTGGGTAACATATTCCATAATTACTATAAAGGTGGGCAATCTTATTTTTACTCTGAGTCGATCAGACATGAGTATTTACCACTGTTAAAACTTACCAAAGCACCAGATGTGAATTATTCCGTGTTACAATTCAGTACATTTTTCTGCCAATGACAGTACTTATATATTTTTGACCCATGTTTTTGTTTGTATGTTTTAGTTGTATGTGTCCACACAGGTTGGTGTGCAACAGACAGGGTAGAAAAGTCTAATATAATTATTACCTCGTCTGTTTTTAATGGGATCTGTTAACAATAAGGAAAATATAGAATAAGGCAAGCCTAATCCTGTAAGCCTAACCTGACACTAATTACTGGTTCAGAACATCTCCAAAAAAACACACACACTAATGGGAAGTGGTCATACAAAAGCAGCTAATTTCCTAAGGACCCCGGATAACATACTGTCAAACAAATTAGGGTGTGACAACATAATGCTAAAAGGGTCATGACGAGGCCTCGCTGTTGTCATTACTTCCCAAGAGTATGTGGTTTTTCAATAATACATTGTGCTTGTTAAAGCAGTGTCTCGTTGACTGTCGTACGGGAGGGTATGTGGATTTGCTAATATGTGATATGAACAATGTCAAATTACACAATAAGAAGACAATGATCTTAGAATATTTGATGTCTTTGGAACTCAAAGGACATCTATGAGTCATGTTATGTCAACACACTTGGCTTTTTTCTTTCCAGAGTACAACATCTCAGCTGCAGCCATCTCCATCTTCAGTCTGGCCTTCATCATCCTGGGCTCTCTGTGTTTGGTGGGATCGTGTACTGGTAAAGGCAAAGGACGAGATTACCTCCTTAAACCTGCTGGCATGTTTTTCGCATTTGCAGGTGAGTTCAGATAAACCAACAACAACTGAAATTCCCTGCAGCCTCTATATTTTGGAAGGCAAAAAACCACCTCATGTTGACACATCTCTCTCCTTCCCAGGTCTCTGTGCCTTCATCTCACTAGAGGTGATGCGTCAATCGGTCAAACGCATGATCGAGAGTGAGGAAACAATCTGGATTGAACACTACTACTCCTGGTCCTTCGCTTGTGCCTGCTCGGGCTTCGTCCTGCTCTTCCTCACTGGCATCGCCCTTCTGCTCCTCTCCATGCCCCAGATGCCCAGGAATCCATGGGAGACTTGCATGGACGCCGAGCCGGAGCAAGCGGAGTGATAGCTAGACAGAAAGATGAATACAGGATATGAGGAGAGTGACTGTGTCTTTTGTTTTGAGTACAGATGTTACATTAATTTGGAGAACAAGAGCTGGCCATAAAAGGGTAACGTCATGATGACAGAAACTGGTTTGGGTGTGGACGGACCATGGCCTCGATGGGAAAATTACCTCCCTGAAATTATACAGCAACTTGAACATGGGGCTTTTGGTGAAGTTTTAAATGTTTGCCTTATCCTGTTTTCCCACTCAGAGTGTAAAATATAGCAACTCTCTTCAACACATCCAGTGTTATACTGGAGATCACAGCTCAAGTCTGACCTGAGGCCGAAAAAACCCCACCATACTTCTAAATAACCTGGTCCAAATACCATTTGCAATTATTGTAAGCACTATTAGTATACTATACAACCCTTACTTACAACTGACATAGAAATGTTAACAATGATTTATCACACTATTATGTGATGTGCTCTGGTTGGTCTCCCAGCTGTCCTCATTATGAACGCCTTAGTTAAAAAGACTACAAGATTTTAGATTGAGTCAAAAATTTAAGAATATAGTGCATTCAGTCGTGGTTTGACGTCCACAGTAGGTTAATTCATGTGATTTTATGCACTGCATTATGTATAATATCTTGTACATATCTAATGTTCATCTGTTGATTTTTGTATGCGATCGCTCAAGGAATCAATTACAAGAAATACCAATTAGATAAGAGAAGTGGAGACATGTGCATTCAAATGTTAAGTTTTGTATTTATAAGAACCTTTAAAGATGAAGAATATCTGATCAAAATAAGAACTGAATAAATGAATGATTTCGAGCAAAGCAGTAGCACAGAGCAGGTTTGTGTGTGTGTGTGTGTGTGTCAGACTGAATGCTAAACACCCACTCAGTCTGCAGCGCTGATCATGTTGGAAAAGGTTCAGCTCCAGCAGGTGCACATGCAAGGCCTTTTACTTTTTGTTGACAGCTTCCAAACCAAACTGATACAAAAAAATTCTCTGTTCGTGTTCATGCGTCATTGTGACCCATTTGAAACGTGGCAAGTTGCTATTTGCGTTCGTCCATGTTTCTGTGTAAACAAACATGCAGAATATCACAGAAACCCCCAACGGGTGCAGGATGTTTACTTGCCAGCCTTTGGCTCCATGTACATACAGCGTCAGATAAACTGCCATTGAGTTTTATTTCAACTGTAAAGAAATATCATGCTGTTACATTATAGAATGGACTATCATTCACCAGTTGAATCACGCAAACACAATACAAAAGGATATATGACATGGTTTGAGACTCTGTTTCATCTGTAACTGTCTACAGGATGACTGACAGTTGAAGCTTTGCGTGCAAAGTGTTTGCTTTGTTTTATTCGGGATTAGCAAACAAGGAGCAAAAAGAAAATGTGGGCTGGTGCCACAAGGCAATGTTGCTTTGGCCCAGTTGGGTTTGAAAAGCAGAAAAACCTCTATGAGCTGCTTACCAGGCCTTCTCCCAATATTCTATAAGATAATGTACAGTTATTACTATGGAATGAATGTTGACAGGGAGATGCAGGACCCTGATGCAAAGTGGAGGGGTCTTGAATCACCCTGAAGGAGTTTATTTCGCAGTGATTACTTACTTTGGGTACAAGTCATCAAAAGACTTGCACAGAGTTGTAGTAATGCATGGTGATGCAGTGGTTAGCATCGTCACCTCACAGCAAGATGTTTCCAGGTTCGGAACCCAGGATGGGGGAGCCTCGCTGTGCGGTGTTTGCATGTTCTCCCCGTGTCAGCGTGGGTTTTCTCAGGGTACTCTGGTTTCCTCCCACAGTCCAAAGACATGCAGGTTAATTGGTGACTCTAAATTGTCCGTAGGTGTGAATGTGTGTGAATGGTTGTCTGTCTCTATGTGTCAGCCCTGCAATAGTCTGGCGACCTGTCAATGGTGTACCCCGCCTCTTGCCCAATGTCAGCTGGGATAGGCTCCAGCCCCCCCGCGACCCCCAACAGGATAAGCGGTTATCGAAAATCAATGAATGACTGAAATTTCATGCCAATCATGATTTTTCTTGAGAGATCCCTGTATGATCTTTACGTTGTGTTGTACTGTAGCTGTGTGGGTATTCTGAGAGACACTGAACATCTGTGAACCACAGATTTGCTTTTGCGTTGCTCAGCATCACCTACTGTATGAAACAGCTGCTGTCCTGTGCACATACAGGTGTGCTGCAGTTTAGCAGCCTATGCATCAGAACTCTTTGTGCAAAACCAGCTGCTGTTTGTAAGAGCTACCGTCCATGTTATGAGCTTATTCAGGGCAAAAGCACATTTAGTTTATCTCTACTTATACAGTATTTATTCTGACTGACTTTCACTTTTCTGATATGTTTGACTAAAAAACTATTGAAATAATAATTAAAAAAAACAGGAATACTTATAGTAGTGGTAATGGATTTCTATATTCTTAGTCTTTCTTATGTTTTTGTCTTTTTCATTACATACGGCATCCACTTAAACAAGTTTTTGAATGCATTTTGTGTGTGCGTGTGTGTTATTTGCTATATGTTTGTAACCAAAATTAAATCTTGATAAGCTTTGGAAAACTTTTGTCTGAGATCTATTTGTATTATTTATTGTTTTCTTTACTTTCATGTAGCAAAGGATAGCCGTCACTGGCTCTCCTTTGGTGCCACATTTTCCTTTTTTGGTTACTTTAATTTGCACTTAAATTTATTTTCCACCTATACAACGTTACACTTTCATACATCAACTCAGCACACTACAGACCAGCTGACTGATCATTTCATACATTTAGTGAGCATATTGTTTGTAAGTTCTGTTGATTGAAATTATCTCTCTAGTACACCTGTGTGCATTTCCCCTCTTTTATCATGGCCTATAAGAGCTGGTTTGTGACAAAGGAGACGCTGCTGCTGACACTGTGACCCTTTCTAGGTAGATGGTGAAAAATGCTTTAACTATTTGTCATTGTCCCTGTCTAGTATATGAGGTATTTTTTTCTGAGACCACATAGTCTTGGCTTTTACATTCGAAGTGCTGAGGAGCCCAGAGCCTTCCAGACTCTCTAGGAAACTAGTTACCACTGAAAACTATCAATAATTCTTGTACACAGTAGGGCTGGGTGTCAGTACTCAATACCTGAAAGGTATAGACCGAAATAACCTTGTACCAAAGTAGTAGTACCAAAACTTTTCCAGCCAAATGACATCTGCATTTGTTATTTTTGTATAGCGATCTAGAAAAAAAAAAGTTTTGCTTGTAGCTAATACCCAAAACTTTCTTTGATTTAATGCGACGAAGTGATTGGCCAACTGCCGCACTAGCTACAACCCATACAATTTGTGATGTGAAGTTAAGCGGGGTGTACTTGGCGGATCTGGCAGATCAGCATGCTAAACGTTCTTAAGTATGGCTTTTACTTAGGACTTGATATTATTCAAATAAGTCACATACCAGTACCCTAAAGCTGATAGATACTTAGATAGTACTTCTTTTGATACCTTTTTTTCTACTTCATTCGATGCCCTTCATGTGATGAAAAGCATTCAGTTGTGTGAAATGCCTCTAGACACCACAGGTGTGTTGTAGAGCCATACTCACGGTAATGAACCAGTAACACATTGCATTAAATCAAAGCATGCTTACAGTGATTGCCTGCAAGAAAACCATACAAGTAGTCATTTTTTCCTAGATCTGGGTACGAAAAGAATCGGATGCAGGTATTGTTTGACCGGATAAGTTTTGATAGTACTTGGAACTAGGTTTGTTCAAGTCCCAATACCGAGCCCTAGCTGCACTACACACCTGTGCATGCAAGTGGTATTTTACACAACTGAATGTTTCCATTGACACGATGGGTATCGAAATAGGGAGAAAAAGGTTTCATATGAAATAGTCTATTGTTATCAGTATCACCTTAAGGGTACTGGCGCCGGTTACACAAAGCACCTTAAGGGAAGATTTTTCTTTACATCCGAGTTAAGGTTTCCTTTACATAAAATCCGTTGCACAAAGGATCATTAAGTCTTCTCCTTAAGGTTTTCTTAAGTTTTTTCTCCTCATCTTGGTCTAATACTTATGACATTGCTTAAAATTCATTAAACTTTTGCTCAGAGGACCTTAGCTGCCCAAGTAAAGAAAAACACGAGGTACGTATGACTGCATCTTAACGGCAACATGACTGAGTTAATAGTGATCAATGAGGAAAATTAAGGCATCCTGAGCAGAACCTGACTGAACCTTTAATAATGAGCAATTGATTTTGCACATTAAATTTAACTGGAGGTCAATTAATAATTTAGAGTTGGAGGACTTGACTTTACGAGCTGCACTCTTCCAATATACAACTAATGATTGCCCTGTAGTTTTTACAACAGGATCTTTCCAATCAGTTACTGGCGAGGTATTCCATGTACACAAGTCAACGGTGCACTGCGTCATTCACCAAGTCATGGTGATGTTCCCGTTCAAACATTGCAGTTTTCTCCCATGTCTTTCCTTGACTAAGGAAACCTTTAACCTCCTGAGACCCTGTGTCCTCATTTGAGGACGTCACATTTTGGGTTTACTTGACCTTATACTTCATTCTACTTAACTTAGACCTGTTGTCCTTGTTCGTGGACACTTTTTTGTGCCATCTAGTGGTAGCAAAACCACAATACACTAATCCATGTAAAAACAAGATGGCAGCCATCTCTGCCAAGTCAGTCTGCAGCTGAACCCGACACAAAAGTGGACAGGGTCCAAAATCTGATTAAATTTCATGGTCGATACTTGTTTATGATTTAAAACATTAGTTTGATATGCCATACAAACTACCAATTTTAGCAACAGTAACAAGCTAAGACTCTGTTAATTAGAAAGTACTAGTTTGAGGACATTGGGACTTAATAATCACTGATAATGGTTAGTTTCTTATACTAATCAGGCCCTACTGATCCCAAATAGCTAGGAGAAATTAAAAATGCATACCAAACAACAGCTCAGGACTAGGGAGGTTAAGAGATTCTGTAGAACACCCTTAAGTAATTTCCTCGGCTAAGGAAAAGCTAAACCTTAAATGTCGTACTTAAGGTGCTTTGTGCAACCAGCCCCTGGTATCTTATTTTTTTTTAAATGATACACAGCCCTAGTAGACAGTGACCAAGCTGATGTATTCAATGAAGGCACAAAGGCCTCTCTATGTTACTACTGTGTGATGCAGAGGATGATAAAAACGAGGACGAAACTCAAGCAATTTCAATAAAAACACTTTAATAGAGAAACAAATAAAAAAGAAAATAAACCTTTGAAACACAGTCTAAATCCTTTATTATAACCACCACCAATTGAAATGAAGAAGAGTAAAACAGATCTATTCATTATTTTGTACCCACGAGGGAGGAACCAATGGGACTGGGAGGCTGGGAGAACAGGTGTGCCATTGATTCACTGCAGCGAGGGAAGAACAGAGGAGAGCAAACAGATAACAGGAAGAGATGTGGCGTTTATAGAAGGCTGAACACAGTGCTCTCTACTGGCTGGGCAAAAGGTTGCTCCCTTTCCATGTGCCACACACACACAAGTTGGTTTCGCTTTCTTTAAAAGGCAACACAAATTTTGTTTGTTTTTTTAAGAAAATAATTCATAAGATGAGTATATATGGTGCAAAACTGGGTGATGAGAACAATTCAAATCCAACTTCATTACAAGAGTAGAGACCCTTCGTTTCACAGATTCTGTCAAACTCATTTTGGAAGCAAAGGACAAAAATGAAGCCTTAAAAATAAATCAGCAATGACAAAAATTTGTAAATAAAAATCCCTTTAAAATGTCTTTGGCTCAATCTCTTCTGCTTCAAAAATAAATAAAAGTGAAGAAGCGGTGAAATATTAGTATTGCACAACTTCAGAGATTAGCCAACGACTTTGCTCTGGGGAGAAATGATTCCCCAAACAAACAGAAGCTTCGTAAATACGATGCACACCAGGGAGCAACCTCAGCTTTAGCCCTGCTAAGTAACTGCAGGAAAAAAAAAAAAAAAAAAAAAAGAACTTACATGACCATTACATATTTGATTGACATGTTAGTAAAATATCATAATAGTTTTGTTGATAATGTCACAAGTTATTGTACACATCAAATAATATACCAAAATTTGACTCTGTAGGTTGAACAAAAGCTTTTTTTTTTTCTTTTTCTTTTTCATTTTCTTCATCCACAAATCAATACAAACTGATAAAAACAGGGATAAAAACCAGCCAGGTCATCTCAACATGCATGAAAAGAAAAGTCTTCACATTAAAAAAAAAAAATAAATCCATGTTGATTGTTGTACAGCGGTGAGAAAACAGAACAGGACAAATCCAGCAACATATACTTAAAAATATGTATTGTACAGTGAAATAAGTTCTCTTATAACAGCTGCAACACAAAGTCTCCTCTTTGTCAAATCAGCCAGACACCGTCTTAAAAAAACAGAAAAGAGAAAATCTAAAAAGTTACAACAAGATGTCGCAACTACCAACTGGGTTGTTGTTGTCCATTTCTAGAATTATTATTATTTTTGTGAATTTGCATAATTAAAAAGGGCATACCTCTTCTTTGAACAGCTTCTACAAAATTGAGGCGCTCCCAAAGTTCTTGTTTGTAAATACCTAGAAAATGCATATTTACAAGTATGTGTTGTTCTCCGCTAAGTCAAAAAATCTGGACCTTCGAAATACAATGTCAAAACTTAAAACACGTACAAATAAAACCATGAAGCTCTCCGCTGACTGTTACAAACACATCTAAGTTATTAGTCGTGGGGTACTAGCTCTCTCCGAAGTCGTGACACTTTGAGAGATTTAACAGTGACTAACTGCCGTGTGGACGCCATGAGACGGCAGGGTGACATTATTACAATTTCATCAATTTGCAAATGGGGCAGTGGTGTTTCAACAATTAAAATTAATTACATAGAGCAGGACTGAGCACTGGATGAGTGTTTCCAGTATTGCTTTCATTATAAAGGAAAAACCTTGGCAGATGTAGGATCAGCATCGTTTTTATATTTTACCTGCAAGGGCCTTCAGATCACCGGGGCCTCAGTGTGTAAGCAGTGAAACTCATGTGCATGTAAGCTGTGTGGCCTCCGTGTGTGTGTGTGTGTGTGTGTGTGTGTGTATGTGTGTGTCAACTAATATCAAGCAACTCACTGACTGGAGCTCAAACATGAATTGTCACTGTGTTATGTTCATCATGTGTTTTAGGTTGTGAGAAAAGAAAGTCACATGAACGTCGCAAATGTAAAACTTGGTCAGAGCTTTTTCAATTAAAGGGTTCGTTAGGTATTTTTCAACATGGACCCTATTGCCCACGTTTTTGTGTCTAAGTAACTAATGGCAACATTTTTTAAAAACTGATCCAGTATTCAGTGAGAGCGCTGCAGCCAGCAGCCTCGTAGAAGGCTGCAATGTAACCAATCAGGCTTATTCACCCATCAATTTACGCCCAATCAAAGTGCTTGTTTTTGCCACTGACAGGCTCAGATTATTATTCCAAGTGCGTGACAATATTATGCAAATTATCCCTATAAAGTATCCCTTCGATGCCCTTTTATCAAAGAGTAATATCCTTTTTATTTAACAGGAAACAGCTCCAACATCGTAATCGCCAAGCCCACCAGAAATTTAAGTGTGTATAGAGCCAGCATACTTTCACATCTAGCTGGGTAAATTAAGGGTTTATTTCAACCAAACCAAAGTTGGTGATTGTTGGAGCAGTGAAAAACAAACCAAGTGGGCTATTGTGAGTTTTATTTTTCTCCTGTTGACTTTGAATCAAGTGTGTTTTACTATGATGAAATAACTGTTTATCTATATGGAGTCTGGTGGGTTTGGTGGTAGTGATTTTCGGGCTGTTTCTGGTCTTTAACAAAAAAGGTCTATCTCTGCAAGGATCCTTCAATAATCTTGTCAGACACTTATAATAATAATTTGAATAATAATCTGAAACTTAATGGCACTTTAAGCAGACATTACGGTGCGCAAATGCCCCGAGTGTTACACTGCATCCTGTAGTGTCGCTCAGTACTGAACCAATTCCAAGTTTTTTTGTTCCCATCAGTCACTTTGATACAACAACATAAAATAGGGTCCAGGTTGAAAAATATCAGACTTACCCTTTAAAACAGAGGAAATTAGATTAATCTACTGCTTTAATATTAATTAATATATTAATCAGATCAGACTGAAAAACAGCGAATAATGTAATTCTCTGAATGACCAGGAACAACGTGCACGACATTACTGATTCATTCTTATTATGCACAGTCTAAAAAACAGACACTTTGACAGTCACACGATTTTGAACAAATTATTGTATAGTAACTTTTACTGCGTTACTTTTTTGGTTAAATCTCTGAGTGTTGAAACAGATGGAGGATGTGTTTGCTTTGCATTTCCTAATGTGCACAGAAAAAAATATTAGTGATACGGAAATGCTTTTCACTTATTATGGCCAATGATCAATGTTTCTGTTACAACCTGAAGCAAATATTAGCTCATGGGAGTGATATATGATTATTGTTTATGATAAGGTTCCACAGATATTAATGGATTGTCTTACAGAGAAAATTATCTTTGGGCAGTCTGGCTCATTTTATGAAAAGTCATCTAGAAACTGGGAAATTCTGACTGAAAAGCATCTGGGACCAACAGTGTGTTAAGAGCATAGACAGCATTAACAATCAGAATAATACACAGTCCGCTCTTTGCTACACTGATGACATCTAGGCCATTTAGGATAAAATCAAAAACCACCAACACTGGTGAATTACTGATGTGTATTTTTAAATGTCAGGGTATTTACTGTGATTCTACAGTTTCAATATACTTCAGATTTAACCAAAAAATACCGACAGTTCACGTGTTCAAAAACGTCTGGCAGTGTTCATCACACCCTCGGCTTCAACTTACCAATCGTGACACACCACTCTGACCTCACCACTCTCTCTTCACTTTCACAAACCTTCAGAGTACTGCAACCTTTTCAAAACAAAAAAAGCTTAATGTCAATTCTAGACACAAAAAATAAAAACTCATTTCATATCCCCAGCAGATTTTGAAACATCTCCATGGTGAAAGATTTCTGTTTACACAAACAAAAAGAAATAAAATAAAATGACTGAGCATCGGCCACAAGCGAAGCAGTTTGGGATATTCTTATCATAGAAAGCGACGTCTGGTGTTCTCTGATCCTTAACACAAACAAAGGAGGAATGACATGTCGTTGCTATTTTGACATTTTCACACTGTATCTATTGTTGCTGATGAAAAGTTGGTGAAAAGTAAAATACGCAATCAATATTTGTATTGTTATTTTTCAGTAAATAATCACATTTACTACTAACTCACAAAAGATAATTCCCAGCTATTCCCAGGGTGTCTAAGAATTAAGGATCAGAAGCCAACAAACAGAAAATAATTCATAATGCAAATGCTAGCATGATACAGGAATTTAAGGACATGTCTGTGGCATACAATTCAGTCTTTTATTTTCTTTATATTTACAGATTAGAGGAAAATTTATCTACTTCTATACACTGTTCCATGTAGTTTCTGCGTCAGTTGACCACTTAGCTTTTGTCCGTTACCACGACTACAGTAGTATGAAAATCAAGACGTAACGTCCACTCAAAACTGAAGAATACAAAATGATAAAAACTTCAACATACTTATTTAGTAACCAACAAAACCAACTTCAATAAGGAAAAATATGCAGGTAGCTAAGTGGTCAACCAACTCTTGCCTTTTTTTTTATTTTTATTTATTTTTTTGTTTTGTTTTTTTTTATAACTTTTTTTTAGCATTACGTACATATACAAGTGTAGATAATATAAGTATATATTCATATATACATAATGAGTATGTATATATACCAGTAATGCATTCATTATATATACTTATTTTCTTCACAGATATGTGAAACAGGAGAAAAGATGACTGTTACAAATAAAAAGTTAAAATGAAACAAAATGCAGAAAACAAACCTACTGATAGAAACAATTTGTAAATGCACTTTGCACTATTTTTTTGTTTGTTTTTGGAACCGTTTTGCTTTTTTTTTGTTTTGTTTTTTTGTTTTTTTATTTCATCACTTACTTATTATATGGGAGAGACACTCATTTAAAGTAGGAATAGTACCCATTGCTACCATTTGAACTTCCTATACTCAGCTCTTGTAGGAGGGACAGGGGGTCGCTGTTCTTTTTGACCTGTTCAGGGCGAACAGCTCGGGGTTTGGGTGGAGCGCGGAGGGCGCTGGCATAGGACATGGTGGGTGGTTTGTTTAAATTTGGAGCTCCCTGGCTGGCTTCTGTGGGAGCCTGTGGCGGTGGCGGCGGCGGCGGCTGCTGCTGCTGCTGCTGCTGCTTGTTATTGGGCATGAGAGGAGGAAACTGTCCAAGGTGCTGAAGGGAATTGAGGGAGTGTGGGTGTGTCTGCTGTGCTGCTGTGGCCTCGGCCTTCACCTGCTCCTCCGTCTGACGAAGGGCCTTGGAAGCTGCCAGATCCAGAAGCAGACAAAAGCAAAAAATAGGAAGGGTGCCCCAGAAAGATAAGACGTAAGTAAGACTTGGTTGGAACATGATAAAACGTTCTCAAAATTAACAAAACAACTCTTTGCAAAACAACATGCTGCCTAACAAAAGCCTATCTGCTGATACTTACCCAGAAGGTCCCGGTGCTGAGCAAGTGTGCCGGCTCCGTTACATGGAATGTTCTGGAACGGACCGGGACCCCCACCGTTACTGGGCCAGAGGTCATGTGAGGGGTAACTGTAGGGGGCGTGTGGGTGCTGATGATGCTGTATGTGCGGATGAGGGTGGTCCTGGGGGTCTGATGTGCAGGGCTGGGGCTGCTGGGACAGGGCATTGTGGGCGTTGGCTGGAGACGATTCATCTGGGTAGCTGGAGGAGATGCGCCGCTGATAGAGGGGCCGGCCTGGACCTCTGGGTTCATACTGCGAAGACAGTAAAGATGGATAAGAAAGAGAAAAGGTTGACAACCATAGATGCAAAAGAAGAACTGGCGGCCATTCCTCTTTTATTGATAGGGCAGCCAGAGATACAGAAAAGGAGAGGTCTCCCCAATAGGTGCTCATTCCTATTGAAGTTGCTCAGTGGCCTACGAAGCCAAAAGAGTTGCAACTTCCATGTGTAAAATTACCCTAATCTTCTGCAATTCTTCTGCATTGTTGGGTCCATAAAGCAGATGCACTACAGACTTTCGCAGGCTTAGCAGCGAACTTTCTATTTAACCTTCCGCTAATTTGAATAGGGACAACATGATTTAATTGTGTGGCTCCTCCTGACTTTCAAAATGTCATCAGACCAAATGGATCAAATCCAAATAGTGAAACTAGTCATTCTGCTGGGCTTGTGACGCTCAAAACAATTCATCCACTGAATTACAGACATCTCTTTCACAATCGATGGGAAAAATTAATTTTGGGCTGCAACCTGGAAGTTGTAATTCCACAATTTGGCCACTATGTAAAGTCTGGCGCTGCTCCTGGGGGCTTTTTGAGAGGCGAAACAAAGACTGACAGGATGGTGGGCAAAATGACCTTAAGAATAAAAGTGGCGTGCAGATCTAAAGAAGCAGTTGTCTATAAACATCTTTTAGCACTTACTGACACAGTGATGGATGCGTAAATGAAATAAAAAAACACTCTTGTCAAATAGCTATTATATGTATTTTATGTATTTTCTGCACCCTGCTGTGCACAGAGCACCTCCTTGTTTCATAAAGATCAAAGACCCACAGTATTAATATAACTAGTCCCTCTAGTGCAGGTCTTACTTATTTATTAGATCTTATTTGCCACTAATAGAAATAAGACAGAGCAAACAAGTGTTTATCATATGGTAAGCACATATCCACAATCCATTTTCTCCTTGTAATACAACATTTAAGCTACACATCTTGATATTCATTCTGCATCTCTATCAAATGTGAGAATTTGATGCTAAGTATCCACATTTGCCTGTCAGCACACAGCATTTAGATTTCATCAGAAACTTTAAAATCTCAACTTCATGCAGCATTTAGAGGTGCGTATTTGAGAAAAGACAGACTCGGCTAATCCCATCATCATGCATACAGCTGTACCTTTACCATTACAGTATTTGTGACAGGTGATGCATAATTTCCCGCATTTACAGAGGCTGTCAGACAGGTAGAAAGTTAGAAAGAGTGATGAAACAAGCTCTTTCTCTGGTGCATTTTAAAGCAATAATTTGGACTAAACATGGAGTGCTGGGAAATAAAACAGTCCATGGTTAACTCTCATTTTTGCAGTGACTTCTACATGTGACTTTGAGCGCTAAACAAGCTGGCCATGTCAAGCCTGGCTCGGATCTTGTTGGTTCCTCAAAATACTATCCGGGATGTTAAGGGATCTACAGGTATACAAGTATGTTCCGCCTGCACTGAAGCCTGGAGATTTATAAAACCTAAGGATCCAAGCAATACTCCAAAGAAAGGAATAAACTTGCCTCATCTACATTGTGAAGGGCTGTGGCTGCTGATGTTCTGGGGGACAGAGGGTGGTAGGACTCCTGGTCTGGACCTTGATTCTGTTGGTGTTGCTGCTGCTGCTGCTGCTGTTGTTGTTGTTGTTGTTGTTGTTGTTGTTGTTGCTGCTGCTGCTGCTGTTGTTGTTGTTGTTGTTGCTGCTGCTGCTGCTGTTGCTGGTGCTGATGGTGAAGTTGCATCAGGTGGACTTGCTCCTGCCTGCTGGGGTGAGCCATGATGGGCAGTCCGTAAGGAAGGCCGTGGCCCTGGTTCCCCAACAGGTGATTCTGCTGCGGTGGGCTTACTGACGCAGCTCCGCCATGAGGCCACTGGGCCTCTTGCAGAAGGTATTTGACCTGGGAGGGAGGGGGGCTGGCAGAGTGGGCTGGTGGCTGGTGTGGGTAGCTACCAGTATTATACAGGGGGTTCCCTGGGTGTTGCTGCTGCTGCTGCAGAGCTGGGTTGTTTAGAAGGTTGTCACTGAGGAGGTCGCGGCCTGCGTCATGGGAGTAAGGTCCTGATGGGAAAGGGCCAGCATGATTGGAGGTGGCAGCTAAGGAGGATGACGGGTCACCTGAGGCACGGGACTGGGACTGGCGGTACTGGAGGAGACGAGACTGAGGTGGGGGCTGCATCTCAGCTGTGTCCCTGGGTTCAGGCTGTTCCTGTGGGGGCATCTCTCTCAAGAGGCCAGGGTATCTGGGAAGTGATACATTGATACAGCAATAGTTACGATGCAAGTCCAATTTCAAGCAGTACACCAAATTTTTAATCCCACACATTATTTTCAATGTCCAATAATAAAACTGTAACTGTAGTACTGATTTACCAAAAAATCAAAAATGTCAATACAAGCTAGTGCTAAGTCTAACCTGTTGAAAGGTGGCCCAGTGGAGGCAGGAGTAACAGCGTCATCCTCCATGTTGGCACTAAGGCCCCAATTAGCTGCCCGAAGCAGCTGATGGGGGAAGCGAGCCATGCCGGGCTGAGCGAGGTGGGCGAGCTGTTGGGGCAGCGGGAAGGCGACGTTACCCTGTAGAAAGTGTCCCGCCGTCTCTCCCCACTGGCCCAGTCTGGCCGCCTGCTGTTGCTGCTGTTGCTGCTGCTGCTGCTGGCTCAGGGCCTCTAAAGCCAAGGGACCCTGGAGGTCTGAAAGGTAAACCATGTCATTAGTTTTGGAGTCACTGGTGGTGTCCTCATATCTCAGTGGGCTAAGGTACCATACACTGTTAAGTTTAGGTTATCGTTGAACTGATTCACTATGAATTATTATCTATAACAGTGAATGTTTCGATACATTTCTACACACTGCTGTTCAACAGTTTGGAATATCCTGCCACAAAAGCTTGTCTGGATAGAGTCAGATGACTTGACAGTTTATTATTTTGTATGAAGGGTTAGCAAAAAAAAAGTCGTGTTTTGTGGAGAACAAAACGCCATGCAATGGTTCAATCAGACTGACAGCTGAAAGGGTGGAAATAGATAAAGATACCTCTGAGCAACAGTTCAATACAAATAGAATAAATCACCAGTCATTGGTAAAAGACACTGAAGGCTTAGCTTAAAAATGTGCCCAAAAAGAACAATGGGTTCCCCAAATATTTTGAGCCTAATTGAAAACAATAATTTTGTTCAATAATGATCAAAGGTCACTTGTGCTCGGTATTTTGGGGAAACAAATGGTTATAATGGTCCCCTGTCATGCAACACTGGGGGGACATCAACTACATAGAAGTTTTAATCATTTAATCATTCTTTTTTTGAATTTATTCAAATAATACAATTGGTGTTTTAATCTCTGTTAAAAAAGCCACTATTGAAGGAAACCAGAAAAACACCTACAGGTGATTTCAAACTTTTCAACAGCAGTGTGTGTGACAGAAAACCTGATTCTGTGCCATCATGAGCAACTATGAGTTTACATGTTAAAGTTACAATCTCAAAGATCTTTGTTTCAGTCTCTGTAGAAGCACCTATGATGGTAAACTGTAATTGCAGGCGTGTTTGTTGGCAGACTAAGGCTTGAAACCAGGCAAGTGAATTTAATTATTTCAGTTTGTTTTATGAGCCCTGCAGCTGTATGTTTTGGTGTGTGTGTGAGCAGGCTATCAATGATCATAATTATTGGTTTTTCCCAAGAATGTCGCCCTCGACACCCCCGTTGTAATACTGCAAATGCTGGGCCTTTAAAGGACAACTTTGGTATTTTTCAACCTGGGCCTTATTTCCCCATGTGTATGTGTGCGTATGATTCAATTTTTCAATTTCAATTTTATTTATAAAGCCCAATATCACAAATCACAATTTGCCTCACAGGGCTTTACAGCATACGACATCCCTCTGTCCTTATGACCCTCACAGCGGATAAGGAAAAACTCCCCAAAAAAACCCCTTTAACGGGGAAAAAAA